>NW_028225179.1:37743830-37784826 GCF_052327205.1 Somniosus microcephalus | reverse complement strand
TGTCTCTCTCTCTCTCTGTCTCTCTCTCTCTCTGTCTCTCTCTCTCTCTGTCTGTCTCTCTCTGTCTCTCTCTCTCTCTCTCTCTCTCTCTTTCTCTCTCTCTCTCTCTCCCCCAGTCTCTCTCTCTCCCCAGTCTCTCTCTCTCTCTCTCCCCCAGTCTCTCTCTCTCTCTCCCCCAGTCTCTCTCTCTCTCTCCCCCAGTCTCTCTCCCCAGTCTCTCTGTCTCTCTCCCCCAGTCTCTCACTCTCTCTCTCCCCAGTCTCTCTCTCTCTCTCCCCCCCAGTCTCTCACTCTCTCTGTAACCTCCTCCAGCTCCTACACCCCTCCCTATCTCTGTAACCTCCGCCAGCCCCTACAACCCTCCCTATCTCTGTAACCTCCTCCAGCTCCTACAACCCTCCCTATCTCTGTAACCTCCTCGAGACCCTACAACCATCCCTATCTCTGTAAGCTCCTCCATCCCCTACAACCCTCCCTATCTCTGTGACCTCCTCCAGCCCCTACAACCATCCCTATCTCTGTAACCTCCTCCAGTCCCTACAACCCTCCCTATCTCTGTAACCTCCTCCAGCCCCTACAACCCTCCCTATCTCTGTACCTCCTCCAGACCCTACAACCCTCCCTATCTCTGTAACCTCCTCCAGCCCTACCACCCTACATATCTCTGTAACCTCCTCCAGCCCCTACAACCCTCCCTATCTCTGTAACATCCTCCAGTCCCTACAACCCTCCCTATCTCTGTAACCTCCTCCAGCCCCTACAACCCTCCCTATCTCTGTAAACTCCTCCAGCCCCTACAACCCTCCCTATCTCTGTAACCTCCTCCAGCCCCTACAACCCTCCCTATCTCTGTAACCTCCTCCAGTCCCTACAGCCCTCCCTATCTCTGTAACCTCCTCCAGCCCCTACAACCCTCCCTATCTCTGTAAACTCCTCCAGCCCCTACAACCCTCCCTATCTCTGTAACCTCCTCCAGCCCCTACCACCCTACCTATCTCTGTAACCTCCTCCAGCCCCTTCCACCCTCCCTATCTCTGTAACCTCCTCCAGCCCCTACAACCCTCCCTATCTCTGTAACCTCCTCCAGCCCCATCAACCCTCCCTATCTCAGTAACCTCCTCCAGCTCCTACAACCCTCCCTATCTCTGTAACCTCCTCCAGCTCGTACAACCCTCCCTATCTCTGTAACCTCCTCCAGCCCCTACAACCCTCCCTATCTCTGTAACCTCCTCGAGCCCCTACCACCCTCCCTATCTCTGTAACCTCCTCCAGCTCCTACAACCCTCCCTATCTCTGTACCCTCCTCCAGCCCCTACAACCCTCCCTATCTCTGTAACCTCCTCCAGTCCTACCACCCTCCCTATCTCTGTAAACTCCTCCAGTCCCTACCACCCTCCCTATCTCTGTAACCTCCTCCAGCCCCTACAACCCTCCCTATCTCTGTAACCTCCTCCAGCCCCTACAACCCTCCCTATCTCTGTAACCTCCTCCAGCCCCTACAACCCTCCCTATCTCTGTAACCTCCTCCAGCCCCTACCACCCTCCCTAACTCTGTAACCTCCTCCAGCCCCTACCACCCTCCCTACCTCTGTAACCTCCTCCAGCCCCTACAACCCTCCCTTACTCTCTGTAACCTCCTCCAGCCCCTACAACCCTCCCTATCTCTGTAACCTCCTCCAGCCCCTACCACCCTCCCTATCTCTGTAACCTCCTCCAGCCCCTACAACTCTCCCAGATCTCTGCGCTCCCCCAATTCTGGCCTCTTGCGCATCCCCCGATTTCCATCGCTCCACCATTGGCGGCCGTGCCTTCAGCCGCCTGGGCCCCGAGCTCTGGAATTCCCTCCCTAAACCTCTCCGCCTCTCGCTCCTCCTATAAGAGGCTCCTTAAAACTGACCTCTTTGACCGAGCTTTTGGTCACCTGCCCTAATATCTCCTTATGTGGCTCGGTGTCAATTTTTGTCTTATTTACGCTCCTGTGAAGCACCTTGGGATGTTTTTACTATGTTAAAGACACTGGGGGAGAAATTCAGCAGGTTGCGCCACCCGTTAGTGCCTTAAGAGGGCGCTAAGTGGGTCGCAAACCAACTAGCGCCCGGGCGTGGCGCTGTCCACGCCTCCCGCTAAATTCCGCGGGACGTTAGTGGTGGCGCTAACCGTTAGTGCTGCGCCGCTACCGATGACGTCATCGGTGTGCGCAGCGCCCCGCTGACGTCCCGGCCACGATATTGGGCAGCGCCCCCTGATTTACCGGCGGACGCTATATCCGACGGATTCAGGGGGGCCTACCTGCGGCCGGGGAGGCGCAAATTAAAGGCGAGGTGTGGGGCGGCCATTTTTGTTCTTGGCCGCCTGCCAGCACCTGCCTGCGCTACCGTCCCCGGCCTCCTGAACCCTCCCCCACCGGCGGAGTGCCGGCTGCGCTCCAAGAGCCCGGCACTTCTCCTCGGTGCCGGGCCCTTTTGCCTGCACTCCCGATCCTCGGGGGCCCAGCTGGGCCCCAGATCGCGCTGCACAAGGCCCCTCCCCTTTAAGAAGGTGAGGAAGGCCTGCAATACCGCAGCGCGACGTGCCGCAGCGTGTGGCGCTGCAGCACGTAGCACCACGATATTCACGTGCAGCGCCCCAAGAGGGATGTGGGGCGCCTCCAGTAGCGCCGCGCTTCCCTTTGCGGCGCAACCACTCAATTTCCGGTGCGGGGGCGCAAATGTTTCCGGGGCGTTACTTTTAGCACCCTGGCGAGGCTGGTGCCCCCGACGGGGCTGTACTCAATTTCTCCCCCACTGGATCATGGCCGCGCCAATCTCGCCTGATCGCCGGAAGTACCGCCCCGGAAGGAGCGGCGAGCGCCAGCCCGATATTCAGTTTGAGCGCCCCAAACGGAAGCGCGGCGCTACTCGAGGCGCCCCGCATCCGTCTTGGGGCGCTGCAACTGAAAATCGCAGCGCAACGTGCCGCAGCGTCACATGCTGCAGCACTGCAGGCCTTCTCCCCTTCTTAAAGGGGGGGAGCCTGCTGCAGCGCGATCGGAGATCGCGAGTGCCGGCAAAAGAGCCCGGCACCGAGGAGAAGTGCCGGGTTCTTGGGACACAGCCGACACAACGTGGCGGGGGGGGGGTTAGGAGGCCAGGGACGGGAGCGCAGAGAGGTGCTGGCAGGCGGCCAACAACAAAGATGGCCGCCCCACACCTCTCCTTTAATTAGCGCCTCTACCGCCGCAGGTAGGCCCCCCTGAACCGGTTGCGAATTGCGACCGGCGTTACAGCGGGGGGGGCGCTACCAAATTTGGCGATCAGGGCGGTAGCGGGGCGCTGCGCACACCGATGACACAATTGGTGGCGGCGCAGCGCTACAGGCTAACGCCGCCATTGGTGCCCCTCTAAATTTCGCGGGAGGCATGGCCAGTGGCGCTAAATCCACTAAGTGCCCTCTTTGGGCGCTAACTGGTGGCGCAGCCCACCGAATTTCTAGGCCATAATAGAGTCCTACAGCACAGAAAGAGGCCCTTCGGCCCGTCGTGTCCGCGCCGGCCATCAAGCCCTGTCTAATCTAATCCATTTTCCAGCACTTGGTCCGTAGCCTTGTATGCTATGGCGTTTCAAGTGCTCATCCAAATGCTTCTTGAATGTTGTGAGGGTTCCTGCCTCTACCACCCTTTCAGCAGTGAGTTCCAGATTCCAACCACCCTCTGGTGAAAAAGTTTTTCCTCAAATCCCTCTAAACCTCCTGCCCCTTACCTTGAAACTATGCCCCCTGGTTATTGACCCTCTACTAAGGGGAAAGTTCCTTTCTATCTACCCTATCTATGCCCCTCATCATTTTGTACACCTCAATCGGGTCCCCCCCTCAGCCTTCTCTGCTCCAAGGAAAACAACCCCAGCCTGTCCAGTCTCTCTTCATAGCTGAAACGCTCCAGCCCAGGTAACATCCTGGTGAATCTCCTCTGCACCCTCTCCAATGCAGTCACATCCTTCCTATAGTGTGGTGACCAGAACTGCACACAGTATTCCAGCTGTGGCCTAACCAGCGTTTTGTACAGCCCATCATAACCTCCCTGCTCTTATATTCTATGCCTCGGCTAATGAAGGCAAGTATCCCATATGCCTTTTTAACCACCTTATCTACCTGTCCTGCTGCCTTCAGGGATCTATGTACATGCACACCAAGGTCCCTCTGATCCTCTGTCCTTCCTAGGGTCCTACCATTCATTGTGTATTCCCTTGCCTTGTTAGTCCTCCCAAAATGCATCACCTCACACTTTTCAGGTTTAAACTCCATTTGCCACTGTTCTGCCATCTGACCAACCCGTCTATATCGTCCTGTCGCCTGAGGCTTCCCTCCTCGCTATTTACCACTCCACCAATTTTCATGTCATCTGCGAACTTACTGATCATACCTCCTGTGTTGATTTCTTTGTGGGTTCAATGACGAGACATTTATGAAAGAGAATGAGTTTTAATCTAAAGTCTGTTCAACTCTTTTAACAGCATTTACAGGAGACATCAGGCTAGTGATGCATCTAGAACGAAACTGAAACTAAACTGAACTGCCTTGCTTGTCTCGGTCACATGCCTCTGCTGGTCAGGCACAAGCAATCAATACATGCAAACATGCTGTTAAGGCACCATAATCGAACAGGCAAATATCATCTCTATTTGCTGATATCATTACACCTCCTACATATGATGATGATTTGGACAGGTTGGGTGATTGGGCAGAAGCATGGCAGATGCAGTATAATGTGGATAAATGCGAGGTTATCCACTTTGGTGGCAAAAACAAGAAGGCAGATTATTATCTGAACAGCAATAGATTGGGAGAAGGGGAAGTGCAACGAGACCTGGGTGTCCTTGTGCACCAGTCGCTGAAGGTAAGCATGCAGGTGCAGCAGGCGGTTAAGAAGGCAAATGGTATGTTGGCCTTCATAGCGAGAGGGTTTGAGTACAGGAACAAGGATGTCTTGCTGCAGTTGTACAGGGCCTTGGTGAGACCACACCTTGAGTATTGTGTGCAGTTTTGGTCGCCTTATCTGAGGAAGGATGTTCTTGCCATGGAGGGAGTGCAGCGAAGATTCACCAGACTGACACCTGGGATGGCAGGAATGACATACGAGGAGAGATTGGGTCGATTGGGCTTATACTCGCTGGAGTTTAGAAGAATGAGAGGGGATCTCATTGAATCATATAAAATTCTAACAGGACTAGACAGACTAGATGCAGGAAGGATGTTCCCGATGGTCGGGGAGTCCAGAACCAGGGGTCACAGTCTAAGGATAAGGGGTAAGCCTTTTAGGAAACATAGAAACATAGAAGATAGGAGCAGGAGTAGGCCATTCGGCCCCTCGAGCCTGTTCCACCATTCAATGAGATCATGGCTGATCATCCAAATTCAGTACCCTGTCCCTGCCTTCTCCCCATATCCCACGCTCCCTTTAGCCTTAAGAAATATATCTAAGGACAGAGATGAGGAGGAATTTCTTCACCCAGAGAGTGGTGAACCTGTGGAATTCTCTACCACAGAAGGCAGTTGAGGCCAATTCATTAAATATATTCAAGAAGGAGTTAGATATACTTCTTAAGGCTAAAGGGATCAAGGGATATGGGGAGAAGGCAGGGACAGGGTACTGAATTTGGATGGTCAGCCATGATCTCATTGAATGGCAGAGCAGGCTCGAGGGGCCGAATGGCCTACTCCTGCTCCTATCTTCTATGTTTCTATATCGTACATATATACCCCACTGTTCCCCACCCTACCAACCGTGTCCTTATGTGGCTCGGTGTCAAGTTTTGTTTGGTAATCGCTCCAGTGAATCGCCTGGGGATGATTTCACTGTGCTGGATAAATACAAACTGTTTGAAATTTGTGGCGCGTGGCCCCTTTAAGTGGCTGAAGCTGGGGCGGTTGATTGGCGTGGGGTCCGTCCAATGGTAAGGGCGGGTGGGCGGGTACCTCTGGGGGTGACGTCATGGAGGAGCTGTCACTCGGAGCCCCTGGTGCTGATGCTGAATCCACAGATGCGGAAAGAGAGGCAGGGATTGATTCCGCAGCGAGCACAGGGTAGGAGCCTTCGGGAGGAGAGAAGGCCCGGCCTGGCTGCACACACCAGCCCTCAACCGAGCATCGAGATACATCGCCCTCCTGTCTGATCGGTGCGTCTAGTGTGCGGCGTGATGGTGCAGGGGAGGGAGCTGGCGCTGTGCATTGTGCTGGCCTGTGTACCAGGTAAGGAATAACACACTGAGGGGGTGGCGGAGAGGGGGGGGGGGCAGTGGGGGAGAGGGAGGGAGAGAGAGAGAGAGAGAGAGAGGGAGAGAGGGAGAGGGGGAGAGAGAGAGAGGGGGAGAGGGGGAGAGAGAGAGAGAGGGAGAGGGGGATGGAGAGAGAGAGAGAGTGAGAGGGGGATGGCGAGAGAGAGAGAGAGAGAGGGGGAGAGGGAGAGGGAGAGAGGGAGAGGGGGAGAGGGGCGGAGAGGGAGAGGGAGAGAGAGGGAGAGGGCAGAGAGAGAGAGGGGGAGAGGGGGAGAGGGGCAGGGGGAGAGGGGCAGAGGGAGAGGGGGAGAGGGGGAGAGGGGCAGAGAGGGAGAGAGAGAGAGAGGGGGAGAGGCAGAGAGGCAGAGAGGCAGAGAGAGAGGGGAGAGAGGGGGAGAGGGGCAGAGAGGGAGAGGGAGAGGGAGAGAGAGAGGGGGGGAGAGGCAGAGAGAGCAAGAGAGGGAGAGAGGGGGATGGAGAGAGAGAGAGGGGGAGAGGCAGAGAGAGAGAGAAGGATGGAGAGAGCGAGGGGGAGAGGCAGAGAGAGCGAGAGGGGGAGAGAGAGAGGGGGAGAGAGGGGGAGGGGGAGAGGGATGATGGAGAGAGAGCGGGATGGAGAGAGAGAGGGGGAGAGAGAAAGGGGGAGAGGCAGAGAGAGAGAGAGGGATGGAGAGAGAGGGGGAGGCAGAGAGAGGGGGAGAGGCAGAGAGAGAGGGATGGAGAGAGAGGGGGAGAGGCACAGAGAGAGAGGGGGGGAGAGAGAGGGGGAGATGCAGAGGCAGAGAGAGGGAGAGGGAGAGAGGGATGATGGAGAAAGAGAGGGATGCAGAGAGAGAGGGGGAGAGGCAGAGAGAGAGAGAGAGGGGGGAGAGAGAGAGAGAGAGGGATGATGGAGAGAGAGAGAGGGATGGAGAGAGAGAGGGAGAGACGGGGAAAGAGAGAGGGGCAGAGGGGGTGGGGGATAGAGGGACCGGGAGAGAGAGGTGGATGGAGAGAGAAAGAGAGAGGGGGAGAGGGACGGATGGACAGAGCAAAAGAGAGATGGAGAGAGGCAGAGGGACAGAGTGAAAGAGAGGGGGCGAGAGAGAGAGAGACGAAGTGAGAGAGAGCGCGAAACGGAGAGAGGGAGAGAGAGAGACAGAGAGAGAAAAAGACAGATAGAGACAGCGAAGGAGGTAGAGAGAAAGGGAGACGTGTAGAGAGAGAGAAAGACAGAGGGAGGGAGGGAGAGGGACACAGAGAGAGAGAGATGGAGAGACAGAAGGATAGAGACAGGGAAATAGAGGCAAAGAGACAGAGACGGAGAGGGATAGACAGAGAGCGAGGGAGAGAGAGAGACAGAGAGAGGGAGAGAGAGATAGAGAGAACGAGTGAAAGATAGAGCTAGCAAGAGATGGAAAAATTGACAGAGCGAGATAGAGATCGAAAGGGAGAGTGAGAGAAAGAGGGAGACAGAGAGGGAGATATCAGTATATTGATTGGTGTCTCTCAGTCCCTCTCCCTCAGGGAGATATCTGTACATTGACTGGTGTCTCTCAGTCCCCTCTCTCTCAGTGAGTTATCTGTACATTGACTGGTGTCTCTCAGTCCCCTCTCTCTCAGTGAGATATCTGTACACTGACTGGTGTGTCTCAGTCCCTCTCTCTCGGGGAGATATCTGTACACTGACTGTTGTCTCTCAGTCCCTCTCTCAGGGAGATACCTGTACACTGACTGGTGTCTCTCAGTCCCCTCTCTCTCAGGGAGATATCTGTACACTGACTGGTGTCTCTCAGTCCCTTTCTCAGGGAGATATCTGTACACTGACTGGTGTCTCTCAGTCCCTCTCTCTCAGGGATATATTTGTACATTGACTGGTGTCTCTCAGTCACTCTCTCTCTCAGGGAGTTATCTGGACACTGACTGGTGTCTCTCAGTCCCCCTCTCTCAGGGAGATATCTGTACACTGACTGGTGTCTCTCAGTCCCTCTCTCTCAGGGAGATATCTGGACACTGACTGGTGTCTCTCAGTCCCTCTCTCTCAGGGAGATATCCATACACTGACTGGTGTCTCTCAGTCCCTCTCCCTCAGGGAGATATCTGTACACTGACTGATGTCTCTCAGTCCCTCTCTCTCAGGGAGATATCCGTACACTGACTGGTGTCTCTCAGTCCCTCTCCCTCAGGGAGATATCTGTACACTGACTGGTGTCTCTCAGTCCCTCTCTCTCAGGGAGATATCTGTACACTGACTGGTGTCTCTCAGTCCCTCTCTCTCAGGGAGATATCTGTACACTGACTGGTGTCTCTCAGTCCCTCTCTCTCAGGGAGATATCTGTACAATGACTGGTGTCTCTCAGTCCCACTCTCTCAGGGAGATATCTGTACAATGACTGGTGTCTCTGAGTCCCTCTCTCTCAGGGAGATATCTGTACACTGACTGGTGTCTCTCAGTCCCTCTCTCTCAGGGAGATATCTGTACACTGACTGGTGTCTCTCAGTCCCTCTCTCTCAGGGAGATATCTGGACACTGACTGGTGTCTCTCAGTCCCTCTCTCTCTCAGGGAGATATCTGTACACTGACTGGTGTCTCTCAGTCCCTCTCTCTCAGGGAGATATCTGTACACTGACTGGTGTCTCTCAGTCCCCCTCTCTCAGGGAGATATCTGCACACTGACTGGTGTCTCTCAGTCCCTCTCTCTCAGGGAGATATCTGTACACTGACTGGTGTCTCTCAGTCCCTCTCTCTCAGGGAGATATCTGTACACTGACTGGTGCCTCTCAGTCTCCTCTCTCTCAGGAGAACCAGTGGATGTGGTGTATTTGGATTTCCAAAAGGCTTTCGATAAGGTCCCGCATAAGAGATTAGCATGTAAAATTAAGGCACATGGGATTGGGGGCAAGGTACTGACTTGGATAGAGAACTGGTTGGCAGACAGAAAACAAAGAGTTGGAATAAACGGCTCTTTTTCCGAGTGGCAGGCAGTGACTAGTGGGGTACCGCAGGGATCGGTCCTAGGACCCCAGCTATTCACAATATATATTAATGATCTGGACGAGGGAACTAGATGTAATATTTGAAAGTTTGCAGACGACACAAAGCTGGGTGGCCGTGTGTGCTGTGAGGGGGATGCCGAGAAACTTCAGTATGATTTGGACAGGTTGGGTGATTGGGCAGAAGCATGGCAGATGCAATATAACGTGGATAAATGCGAGGTTATCCATTTTGGTGTCAAAAACAGGAAGGCAGATTATTATCTAAATTGCAATAGATTGGGAGAAGGGGAAGTGCAACGAGACCTGGGCGTCCTTGTGCACCAGTCGCTGAAAGTAAGCATGCAGGTGCAGCAGGCGGTTAAGAAGGCAAATGGTATGTTGGCCTTCGTAGCGAGAGGGTTCGAGTACAGGAACAAGGATGTCTTGCTGCAGTTGTACAGGGCCTTGGTGAGGCCACATCTTGAGTATTGTGTGCAGTTTTGGTCACCTTATCTGAGGAAGGATGTTCTTGCCATGGAGGGAGTGCAGCGAAGATTCACCAGGCTGATACCTGGGATGGCAGGAATGACGTATGAGGAGAGATTGGGTCGATTGGGCTTGTACTCGCTGGAGTTTAGAAGAATGAGAGGGGATCTCATCGAAACTTATAAAATTCTGACAGGACTAGACAGACTAGATGCAGGAAGGATGTTCCCGATGGTCGGGGAGTCCAGAACCAGGGGTCACAGTCTAAAGATAAGGGGTAAGCCATTTAGGACAGAGATGAGGAGGAATTTCTTCACCCAGAGAGTGGTGAACCTGTGGAATTCTCTAACACAGAAGGCAGTTGAGGCCAATTCATTAAATATATTCAAGAAGGAGTTAGATATATTTCTTAAGGCTAAAGGGATCAAGGGGTATGGGGAGAAGGCAGGGACAGGGTACTGAGTTTGGATGATCAGCCATGATCACATTGAATGGCGGAGCAGGCTCGAGGGGCCGAATGGCCTACTCCTGCTCCTATCTTCTATGTTTCTATGTTTCTATGAGATATCTGCCCACTGACTGGTGTCTCTCAGTCCCTCTCTCTCTCAGGGAGATATCTGTACACTGACTTGTGTCTCTCAGTCCCTCTCTCTCAGGGAGATATCTGTACACTGACTGGTGTCTCTCAGTCCCTCTCTCTCAGGGAGATATCTGTACACTGACTGGTGTCTCTCAGTCCCTCTCTCTCAGGGAGATATCTGTACACTGACTGGTGTCTCAGTCCCTCTCTCTCAGGGAGATATCTGTACACTGACTGGTGTCTCTCAGTCCCTCTCTCTTGGAGATATCTGTACACTGACTGGTGTCTCTCAGTCCCTCTCTCTTGGAGATATCTGTACACTGACTGGTGTCTCTCAGTCCCTCTCTCTCGGGGAGATATCTGTACACTGACTGGTGTCTCTCAGTCCCTCTCCCCCTCAGGGAGATATCTGTACACTGACTGGTGTCTCTCAGTCCCTCTCTCTCAGGGAGATAGCTGTACACTGACTGTTGTCTCTCAGTCCCTCTCTCAGGGAGATATTTGAACACTGATTGGTGTCTCTCAGTCCCTCTCTCTCAGGGAGATATCTGTACACTGACTGGTGTCTCTCAGTCCCTCTCTCTCAGGGATATATCTGTACACTGACTGGTGTCTCTCAGTCCCTCTCTCTCAGAGAGATATCTGTACACCGACAGGTGTCTCTCAGTCCCTCTCTCTCAGGGAGATATCTGTACACTGACTGGTGTCTCTCAGTCCCCTCTCTCTCAGGGAGATATCTGTACACTGACTGGTGTCTCTCAGTCCCTCTCTCTTGGAGATATCTGTACACTGACTGGTGTCTCTCAGTCCCTCTCTCTCAGGAGAACTAGTGGATGTGGTGTATTTGGATTTCCAAAAGGCTTTCGATAAGGTCCCGCATAAGAGATTAGCATGTAAAATTAAGGCACATGGGATTGGGGGCAAGGTACTGACTTGGATAGAGAACTGGTTGGCAGACAGAAAACAAAGAGTTGGAATAAACGGGTCTTTTTCCGAGTGGCAGGCAGTGACTAGTGGGGTACCGCAGGGATCGGTCCTTGGACCCCAGCTATTCACAATATATATTAATGATCTGGACGAGGGAACTAGATGTAATATCTCCAAGTTTGCAGACGACACAAAGCTGGGTGGCCGTGTGTGCTGTGAGGGGGATGCCGAGAAACTCCAGTATGATTTGGACAGGTTGGGTGATTGGGCAGAAGCATGGCAGATGCAGTATAACGTGGATAAATGCGAGGTTATCCATTTTGGTGTCAAAAACAGGAAGGCAGATTATTATCTAAATGGCAATAGATTGGGAGAAGGGGAAGTGCAATGAGACCTGGGCGTCCTTGTGCACCAGTCGCTGAAAGTAAGCATGCAGGTGCAGCAGGCGGTTAAGAAGGCAAATGGTATGTTGGCCTTCGTAGCGAGAGGGTTTGAGTACAGGAACAAGGATGTCTTGCTGCAGTTGTACAGGGCCTTGGTGAGACCACATCTTGAGTATTGTGTGCAGTTTTGGTCGCCTTATCTGAGGAAGGATGTTCTTGCCATGGAGGGAGTGCAGCGAAGATTCACCAGGCTGATACCTGGGATGACAGGGATGACGTATGAGGAGAAGGTGGGTCGATTGGGCTTGTACTCGCTGGAGTTTAGAAGAATGAGAGGGGATCTCATTGAAACTTATAAAATTCTGACAGGACTAGACAGACTAGATGCAGGAAGGATGTTCCCGATGGTCGGGGAGTCCAGAACCAGGGGTCACAGTCTAAAGATAAGGGGTAAGCCATTTAGGACAGAGATGAGGAGGAATTTCTTCACCCAGAGAGTGGTGAACCTGTGGAATTCTCTACCACAGAAGGCAGTTGAGGCCAATTCATTAAATATATTCAAGAAGGAGTTAGATATATTTCTTAAGGCTAAAGGGATCAAGGGATATGGGGAGAAAGCAGGGACAGGGTACTGAATTTGGATGATCAGCCATGATCTCATTGAATGGCGGAGCAGGCTCGAGGGGCCGAATGGCCCACTCCTGCTCCTGTCTTCTATGTTTCTATGTTTCTATGAGATATCTGCCCACTGACTGGTGTCTCTCAGTCACTCTCTCTCTCAGGGAGATATCTGTACACTGACTAGTGTCTCTCAGTCCCTCTCTCTCAGGGCGATATCTGTACACTGACTGGTGTCTCTCAGTCCCTCTCTCTCAGGGAGATATCTGTACACTGACTGGTGTCTCTCAGTCCCTCTCTCTCAGGGAGATATCTGTACACTGACTGGTGTCTCTCAGTCCCTCTCTCTCAGGGAGATATCTGTACACTGACTGGTGTCTCTCAGTCCCTCTCTCAGGGAGATATTTGAACACTGATTGGTGTCTCTCAGTCCCTCTCTCTCAGGGAGATATCTGTACACTGACTGGTGTCTCTCAGTCCCTCTCTCTCAGGGAGATAGCTGTACACTGACTGTTGTCTCTCAGTCCCTCTCTCAGGGAGATATTTGAACACTGATTGGTGTCTCTCAGTCCCTCTCTCTCAGGGAGATATCTGTACACCGACAGGTGTCTCTCAGTCCCTCTCTCTCAGGGAGATATCTGTACACTGACTGGTGTCTCTCAGTCCCTCTCTCTCAGGGAGATATCTGTGCACTGACTGGTGTCTCTCAGTCCCTCTCTCTCAGGGAGATATCTGTACACTGACTGGTGTCTCTCAGTCCCTCTCTCTCAGGGAGATATCTGTGCACTGACTGGTGTCTCTCAGTCCCTCTCTCTCAGGGAGATATCTGTACACTGACTGGTGTCTCTCAGTCCTCTCTCTCAGGGAGATATCTGTACACTGACTGGTGTCTCTCAGTCCCTCTCTCTCAGGGTGATATCTGTACACCGACAGGTGTCTCTCAGTCCCCTCTCTCTCAGGGAGATATCTGTACACTGACTGGTGTCTCTCAGTCCCCTCTCTCTCAGTGAGGTATCTGTACACTGACTGGTGTCTCTCAGTCCCCTCTCTCTCAGGGAGATATCTGTACACTGACTTGTATCTCTCAGTCCCTCTCTCTCAGTGAGGTATCTGTACACTGACTGGTGTCTCTCAGTCCCTCTCTCTCTCAGGGAGATATTGGTACACTGACTGGTGTCTCTCAGTCCCTCTCTCTCAGGGAGATATCTGTACACTGACTGGTGTCTCTCAGTCCCTCTCTCTCTCAGGGAGATATTGGTACACTGACTGGTGTCTCTCAGTCCCTCTCTCTCAGGGAGATATCTGTACACTGACAGGTGTCTCTCAGTCCCTCTCTCTCAGGGAGATATCTGTACACTGACTAGTGTCTCTCAGTCCCCTCTCTCTCGGAGATACCTGTACACTGACTGGTGTCTCTCAGTCCCTCTCCCTCAGGGTGATATCTGTACACTGACTGGTGTCTCTCAGTTCCTCTCTCTCAGGGAGATATCTGTACACTGACTGGTATCTCTCAGTCCCCTCTCTCTCAGGGAGATATCTGTACACTGACTGGTGTCTCTCAGTCCCTCTCTCTCAGGGAGATATCTGTACACTGACTGGTGTCTCTCAGTCCCTCTCTCTCAGGGAGATATCTGTACACTGACTGTTGTCTCTCAGTCCCTCTCTCAGGGAGATATTTGAACACTGATTGATGTCTCTCAGTCCCTCTCTCTCAGGGTGATATCTGTACACTGACTGGTGTCTCTCAGTCCCTCTCTCTCAGAGAGATATCTGTACACTGACTGGTGTCTCTCAGTCCCTCTCTCTCAGGGAGATATCTGTACACTGACTGGTGTCTCTCAGTCCCTCTCTCTCAGGGAGATATCTGTACACTGACTGGTGTCTCTCAGTCCCTCTCTCTCAGGGAGATATCTGTACACTGACTGTTGTCTCTCAGTCCCTCTCTCAGGGAGATATTTGAACACTGATTGATGTCTCTCAGTCCCTCTCTCTCAGGGTGATATCTGTACACTGACTGGTGTCTCTCAGTCCCTCTCTCTCAGGGAGATATCTGTACACTGACTGGTGTCTCTCAGTCCCTCTCTCTCTCAGGGAGATATCTGTACACTGACTGGTGTCTCTCAGTCCCACTCTCTCAGGGTGATATCTATACACTGACTGGTGTCTCTCAGTCCCTCTCTCTCAGGGTGATATCTGTACACCGACAGGTGTCTCTCAGTCCCCTCCCTCTGAGGGAGATATCTGTACACTGACTGGTATCTCTCAGTCCCTCTCTCTTGGAGATATCTGTACACTGACTGGTGTCTCTCAGTCCCTCTCTCTCAGGGAGATATCTGTACACTGACTGTCGTCTCTCAGTCCCTCTACCTCAGGGTGATATCTGTACACTGACTGGTGTCTCTCAGTCCCTCTCTCTCAGGGAGATATCTGTACACTGACTGGTGTCACTCAGTCCCTCTCTCTCAGGGAGATATCTGTACACTGACTGGTGTCTCTCAGTCCCTCTCTCTCAGGGAGATATCTGTACACTGACTGGTATCTCTCAGTCCCTCTCTCTTGGAGATATCTGTACACTGACTGGTGTCTCTCAGTCCCTCTCTCTCAGGGAGATGTCTGTACACTGACTGGTGTCTCTCAGTCCCCTTTCTCTCAGGGAGATATCTGTACACTGACTGGTATCTCTCAGTCCCTCTCTCTTGGAGATATCTGTACACTGACTGTTGTCTCTCAGTCCCTCTCCCTCTGGGTGATATCTGTACACTGACTGGTGTCTCTCAGTCCCTCTCTCTCTCAGGGAGATATCTGTACACTGACTGGTGTCGCTCAGTTCCCTCTCTCTCAGGGAGATATCTGTACACTGACTGGTGTCGCCCAGTTCCCTCTCTCTCAGGGAGATATCTGTACACTGACTGGTGTCTCTCAGTCCCTCTCTCTCAGGGAGATATCTGTACACTGACTGGTGTCTCTCAGTCCCCTCTCTCTCAGGGAGATATCTGTACACTGACTGTTGTCTCTCAGTCGCTCTCCCCCTCATGGAGATATCTGTACACTGACTGGTATCTCTCAGTCCCTCTCTCTTGGAGATATCTGTACACTGACTGTTGTCTCTCAGTCCCTCTCCCTCAGGGTGATATCTGTAAACTGACTGGTGTCTCTCAGTCCCTCTCTCTTGGAGATATCTGTACACTGACTGGTGTCTCTCAGTCCCTCTCCCTCAGGGAGATATCTGTGCACTGACTGGTGTCTCTCAGTCCCTCTCTCTCAGGGAGATATCTGTACACTGACTGGTGTCTCTCAGTCCCTCTCTCAGGGAGATATCTGTACACTGACTGTTGTCTCTCAGTCCCTCTCTCTCTCAGGGAGATATCTGTACACTGACTGGTGTCTCTCAGTCCCTCTCTCTCAGGGAGATATCTGTACACTGACAGGTGTCTCTCAGTCCCCTCTCTCTCGGAGATACCTGTACACTGACTGGTGTCTCTCAGTCCCTCTCTCTCAGGGATATATCTGTAGACTGACTGGTGTCTCTCAATCCCCTCTCTCTCAGAGAGCTATCTGTACACTGACTGGTGTCTCTCAGTCCCTCTCTCTCAGGGAGATATCTGTACACTGACTGGTGTCTCTCAGTCTCTCTCTTTGAGGGAGATATCTGTACACTGACTGGTGTCTCTCAGTCCCTCTCTCTCAGGGAGATATCTGTACACTGACTGGTGTCTCTCAGTCCCTCTCTCTCAGGGAGATATCTGTACACTGACTGGTGTCTCTCAGTCCCTCTCTCTCAGGGAGATATCTGTACACTGACTGGTGTCTCTCAGTCCCTCTCTCTCAGGGAGATATCTGTACACTGACTGGTGCCTCTCAGTCCCTCTCTCAGGGAGATATCTGTACACTGACTAGTGTCTCTCAGTCCCTTTCTCTCAGGGAGATATCTGTACACTGACTGGTGTCTCTCGGCCCCTCTCTCTCAGGGAGATATCTATACACTGACTGGTGTCTCTCAGTCCCTCTCTCTCTCAGGGAGGTATATGTACACTGACTGGTGTCTCTCAGTTCCCTCTCTCTCAGGGAGATATCTGTACGCTGACTGGTGTCTCAGTCCCTCTCTTTCTCAGGGAGATATCTGTACACTGAATGGTGTATCTCAGTAACCTCTATCTCAGGGAGTTATCTGTACATTGACTGGTGTCCCTAAGTCCTTCTCTCTCAGGGAGATATCTGTACACTGACTGATGTCTCTCAGTCCCTCTCTCTCAGGGTGATATCTGTACACTGACTGGTGTCTCTCAGTCCCTCTCTCTCAGGGAGATATCTGTACACTGACTGGTGTCTCTCAGTCCCTCTCTCTCAGGGAGATATCTGTACACTGACTGGTGTCTCTCAGTCCCTCTCTCTCAGGGAGATATCTGTACTCTGACTGGCGTCTCTCAGTCCCTCTCTCTCAGGGAGAGATCTGTACACTGACTGGTGTCTCTCAGTCCCCTCTCTCTCTCCGGGTGATATCTGTACACTAACTGGTGTCTCTCAGTCCCTCTCTCTCAGGGAGATATCTGTCCACTGAGTGGTGTCTCAGTCCCTCTCTCTCAGGGAGATATCTGTACACTGACTGGTGTCTCTCAGTCCCTCTCTCTCAGGGAGATGTCTGTACACTGACTGGTGTCTCTCAGTCCCTCTCTCAGGGAGATATCTGTCCACTGAGTGGTCTCTCAGTCCCTCTCTCTCAGGGAGATATCTGTACACTGACTGATGTCTCTCAGTCCCTCTCTCTCAGGGAGATGTCTGTACACTGACTGGTGTCTCTCAGTCCCTCTCTCTCAGGGAGATATCTGTACACTGACTGGTGTCTCTCAGTCCCTCTCTCTCAGGGAGATATCTGTACACTGACTGGTGTCTCTCAGTCCCTCTCTCAGGGAGATATCTGTACACTGACTGGTGTCTCTCAGTCCCTCTCTCTCAGGGAGATATCTGTACACTGACTGGTGTCTCTCAGTCCCTCTCTCTCAGGGAGATATCTGTACACTGACTGGTGTCTCAGTCCCTCTCTCTCAGGGAGATGTCTATTATGTCCGTGTGTAATTGAGACACAGACTGCAGGAGTGGGTTACCATAGGTCTTTACTGAGTGGAGACAAACTGGAACTACTATGCAAAAGTTACTACACAGGCTTATATACAGGGGTGGTCACTACTGGTACTGCAGTATACAGGGGCTGCAGAATATAGTTCCTTCTGCAAAGTACATAAACTACAATTCCTCCCCTTTTAGCTAAGCAGTACATAACATTCGATTAATAATTAAATAACATATTTACAATTACAGTTGCTAGATACATTAGCTGAAGTTAAGCAATTATAAGTTCAGTCTTTGAGGAGGCTTCCTGATTCTGTTTGGATAACGCCTCTTTGGGGTATCAGGTTCTTCTGGCAAAGTTGATTCGGGATCAACGTCGTTGTTTGGTTCGTCTGCTTCCAATATCACCGATTCTGAGGTAGATGCAATTGATACTTCGGTTTCATCGCCAGGTGTATCAGATCGTGGTGTGGAGTTGACGTTTTCCAGTGACTCTAGAATCTGGTCAGCATGGCGTCTTACAATGCTCTCTCCAACATCCACGGTATACATTAGGGGTCCTTGCCGTGTGCAGATCGTTCCTGGCTGCCATTTCTCTGTGTGGTAGTCCCGGGCCAAAACTGGTTGACCTATCTTAAAACTCCTGGTCGGCCTTTCATTCATATTCTGAAACTGCCTGTTCTCCACATCTCTTCTGATGTTTGGCTTAACCAAATCCAAGCGGCATCGTAGTCTTCGATTGAAGAACATCATGGCTGGAGTTTGGTTGGTAACCGCATGTGTCGCATTCCGGTAGGCAAACAAGAAGTTATCCACCTTGTGTTGTAGGGGTATGTCTTCATTACACATTGCCTTGATAGCCTTCTTGAATGTTTGAACGAACCTCTCAGCCAATCCATTGGTGGCTGGATGATATGGGGCGGATGTGTAATGCTTAACACCATTGTTCTTTAAGAACCTCTGGAACTCTTCAGACACAAACTGTGGTCCATTGTCGGCGCAAATCTGTTCAGGCAGCCCATTTCTGGCGAATATGGTTTGTAAGACTGTGATAGTTTTTTCTGTGGTGGTTGAGGACATTTTTATTACCTCTGGCCACTTTGAATGTGCATCCACCGCAATTAAAAACATCGAGTCCATAAATGGACCAGCAAAATCAATGTGCACCCTTTGCCATGGAGATGAGGGCCACTCCCATGGATGTAGAGGGGCTTGTGGTGGGGCGTTTTGGACCTTCTGGCATCCTGTACAGCTCTTGGTCATCTCTTCGATTTCTCTATCGATTCCCGGCCACCACACAAACGCTCTGGCTAAGTTCTTCATTTTTACCCCTCCCAGATGGCCCTCATGAAGCTCATTGAGCACTCACTCTATCCTTCAATTTGGGTGGAATTACTACTCTGGATCCACACATCAAGGTTCCTCTGCACACTGACAGCTGTTCTCTTCTCGGCAAGAATGCTGGCAACAGTGGTTCGCCATGTGCTGGCCATCCCTTCACCATTAAATCATAGACCCTGGAGAGTGTCGGGTCATTTCGTGTTTCCTTTTCTATGTTTGCATTCGTCACAGGTAGACATTCGACTATGGTCGAGTGGAATATCTCCACAGGATCCACTGCAGGTGCTTCTTCCACCATCGGCAACAGTAGGCGCGACAATCCATCAGCATTCCCATGCTGTTTAGTTCCTTTGTACTCGATGTCATATTGGTGTGCCCCTAGGAAAAGGGACCACCTCTGTAGCCGTTGTGCTGTCATTATCGGTACGCCCTTCTGAGGGTTGAAAATGGAGACAAGAGGTTGATGATCGGTTAGTAGAGTAAATTTCTGACCGTGCAGGTAGTGATTGAACTTCTTCACCCCCCACACCAGGCTGAGGGCCTCTCTGTCAATCTGGGCGTAGTTACGCTCGGCTGAAGTTAACGAGCGTGACGCAAAAGCTATCGGCCTCTCTGAACCATCAAGGAATTTACGTGACAGTACCGCTCCAATGCCGTAGGGAGACGCATCACACGTCAGTCTTATCGGTAGTGATGGGTTGTAGTGAGCCAATACTTCTCTTGAAGTGATTTGGTCTTTACTCTTCTGAAAGGCCCGCTTACGTTCATCGCTCCATTTCCATGCTACTCCAGTTTGTAGTAGGGCGTTCAGTGGGTGCAGAATTGTGGACAAATTCGGCAAAAACTTATGGTAGTAATTCACCAATCCGAGGAATGACCTCAGTTGCAACACATTTTCAGGCGCTGGAGCCTTAACGACCGCTTCAATTTTGTCAGGGGACTTATGTAACCCCTCTTCATCAATCACGTGGCCACAATACGATATCTGTTTCTTAAAAAACTCGCACTTGGGGCGATTGGCTCGTAGCCCATGTTCTCTTAGTCTAGTGAGCACCTGCTCTAGGTTGGCAAGGTGTTCACTGTCATCTTCACCTGTCACTAGGATGTCGTCCAAGTAACACTGAGTCCCCGGAATCCCTTGCAGGACTTGTTCCATCGCTCTTTGCCATATCGCCGGAGCTGATGCTACTCCGAATACCAGTCGATTATACTGGTAAAGACCTTTGTGAGTGTTTATCGTGAGATACTTCCTAGAGGATTCTTCAACCTCCATCTGCAAATATGCTTGTGCTAGGTCAATTTTTGTAAAACGCTTCCCTCCAGATAGTGAGGCGAAAATATCTTCTATCCTCGGGAGAGGATATTGTACTGTGTGAAGGACTGGGTTCACCGTCACCTTGAAGTCCCCACAGATGCGAACCTTCCTTGGCTCCTCAGACTTATTGTTTAACGTTTTCTTCATGACAGGAACGATGGGTGTCGCCCACTCGCTCCAGTCTACCTTAGATAACACGCCTGCATTCTCCAGATTCTCCAGCTCTGCCTCAACGGCTGGGCGAATTGCATACGGTACCGGTCTTGCTTTGAAAAACTTGGGAATTGCATTCTCTTCTATTTTTATCGAGGCGGTTACGCCTTTAAGAGTTCCCAGTTCTTGTTGAAATACCTCTTTGGCGTTAGCTAAGATTTTTGACAATCGTCCAGGTGTGACGTCGTCATCCTTTTTACCAGCCACCGTCAGTGCCTGAATGGAGTGCCAGTCTAAACTCATCTTTCTGATCCATTCACGTCCCAATAATGGTGGTCCACCATCTTGCAGTATGTACAGATACAATTTCTGTATTTCCTTGCCGTTGTATTCGACAGGCACCCTTATTTTCCCTCTGGGGTATACTTTCTGCCCCGTATATGTCTTCAAGACAATGGATGTCTCTTTCAAGGGTATGTGGGAGAATAGCTGCTCGTAGTCTCGTCGATTCATAACGGTCAGGGCTGATCCTGTATCCAATTCCATTTTGACTTGGGACCCTGCTATCGTGAGGGTGACCCACATGGTTCGGTGATCCTCTTTTGCGATTACGTTGTGAAGTTTGAGACAGCTTAGTCTCTTGTTCCCGGATTCACTATCGCTCTTCTGGTCTTCAGAACTACTGTCCGTCATCTTTTGTACTTTCCTGTACTGTTCCTTAGTAACCTTTTTGTTGTTGTTAGTCTTCTTCCCAGACCTGCAAACTCGTGCAATGTGTCCCATCTTTCCACATTGCCTGCATATTTTGTACTTGGACCAGCAGTCCTTCTGGTCATGGGTTGTTCTGCCGCAGCGATAGCATTTTTCAAATCCCCATGTCATTTCGTGGGTGCCGTATTCCTGTGGCTTTTGCTGTATTTCCGCAGCTCCCCTTGCTGCTGCTTCGTACGATACTGCCACGCTGAAAGCCTTATCTAGCGTCAGCTCTTTCTCTGAGAGTAACCTCTTCTGGGTTCCTTCACTCAGGAGTCCACAGACAAATTTGTCCCATAGAGTATCTGTCAGTCCTGCTCCGAACTGGCAGTGCTTTGATAGCTTGCATAGTTCCGTAAGGTAATCAGCATTGCTCTCATCTTTATGCTGATTCCTCCTGTGGAATTTTAAATCTTTCTGCTATCAGCAGCGGTGTAGGATTTAGGTGTTCCTGTAGGATATCAACAATTTCGTTAAAACTCTTCGCCATCGGTTTGGCTGGAGTAATCAGGTCCCGCAATAGGCCGTACGTTCTTGCGCCCATTAAGTTTAGTAGTACCGATGCCTTTTTCTCATCGGCTACTTCGTTTGCCTTGCAATATACTTCGACTCTTTCCACATACGTGGTCCAGTCTTCTATTGCATTATCGAAGGCAGTGATATTGCCAGTCTTCGGCATCTTGGAAATCTAAGATGGCGCCTCCCGCGCTTTGCCTTCTTCCCCAATTTAACAAAATGGCGCCTCCCGCGCTTTGCCTTCTTCCCCGCTGGATTATGATGGCGCCTCCCGCGCTTTCTGTCTTCTCCGCTGCTGCTAGCGCTGTTACTGGCGTTTTCATGCCTTGATGGCGACGCCCTATGGTCTTCGCGCACTTCCCCCCCGCACTGCTGCTAACGCCACTCTCCGCGGTCCCCGTGGCAAACTGCAGCTCCTCGCGGCTTTCTGCGCTTCTAATTTCTTTTATTTTCCCATCGTCAGAGCAAACCCTCCGGGACACTTTCCTCCCTCTTCTCGGGTCTGTACGCTGCCCGGCTTCGTAGCACCGGCCGCGCCCTGTGTGCTCCACCCTCTCTCTCTCTCTCCTCTTCCCGACAACGCTGCTCGGCCCCATTGAAAAGCCACCCGATCGAGCTCTAGCCCGCCGCAGCCCAGGAAGGATCAGTGTACTACCTGCCACCAGCCTGATTAGCTGGAACACCATAGACAGGATAACCAAGCCCCGCTCTCGACAGCCTCTCCTGCAAATCTTCAACTCTGATGAATCAGAGGCGGTTGCCCACGGTCGACGCCCATTTCTTCTGTTTTTTTTTTCTTTCTTCCTTCTGGCCTCGACCTCTGACAACTTCACTTCAGGGACGGATCCCCATGAGGTGGTGCAGAACTGTAGGTAAGTTCGGATCTGCTCGTTGCCAGTATTATGTCCGTGTATAATTGAGACACGGACTGCAGGAGTGGGTTACAACAGGCCTTTACTGAGTGGAGACAAACTGGAACTACTATGCAAAAGTTACTACACAGGCTTATATACAGGGGTGGTCACTACTGGTACTGCAGTATACAGGGGCTGCAGAATATAGTTCCTTCTGCAAAGTACATACACTACAATATCTGTACACTGACTGGTGTCTCAGAGTCTCAGGGAGATATCTGTACACTGACTGGTGTCTCTCAGTCCCTCTCTCTCTCAGAGAGATATCTGTACACTGACTGGTGTCTCTCAGTCCCTCTCTCTCAGGGAGATATCTGTACACTGACTGGTGTCTCTCAGTCCCTCTCTCTCAGGGAGATATCTGTACACTGACTGGTGTCGCTCAGTCCCTCTCTCTCAGGGAGATATCTGCACACTGACTGGTGTGTCTCAGTCCCTCTCTCTCGGAGATATCTGTACACTGACTGGTGTCTCTCAGTCCCTCTCTCTCAGGGTGATATCTGTACATTGACTGGTGTCTCTCAGTCCCTCTCTCTCAGGGAGATATCTGTACACTGACTGGTGTCTCTCAGTCCCTCTCCCTCAGGGAGATATTTGTACACTGACTGGTGGCTCTCAGTCCCTCTCTCTCAGGGAGATATCTGTACACTGACTGGTGTCTCTCAGTCCCTCTCTCTCAGGGAGATGTCTGTACTCTGACTGGTGTCTCTCAGTCCCTCTCTCTCAGGGAGATATCTGTACACTGACTGGTGTCTCTCAGTCCCTCTCTCTCAGAGAGATATCTGTACACTGACTGGTGTCTCTCAGTAACCTCTATCTCAGGGAGATATCTGTACACTGACTGGTGTCTCTCAGTCCCTCTCTCTCAGGGAGATATCTGTACACTGACTGGTGTCTCTCAGTAACCTCTATCTTTCAGGGCGATATCTGTACATTAACTGGTGTCCCTAAGTCCTTCTCTCTGTTGCAGGTCTGATGCTGAATGGAATGAGCGTTCCTCAGGGCTCGGATTCATTCACCTCGAGAGCCAGTCAGCCCCAGGCGGCCATCGGAGGGGAGACGTCCGATGGACCTGGGACGGTTCTGGAAGGACTGGCGTCTCCGGCTTCGCTGGAAGATCTGGTCCACGGGGCATTGCTGAAGAAGGACTTCGTGGAGGATGAGAAGTATTTTGTTGGTAGGGTCAAGATTGGGTTTCAACGTGAGCAAGTTGGGGATTGATGTTGGTGATTAGAATGCGGGAAGTGTTGGGATTAAGTCTTGGATGGAGCGTGGGATCTTCCGGCTCTGTTTGTGGGGCTCAGTACCCAGGCCGGGTGAGATATTAGCTTGCTGCCTTCTCATTGGTTATTTTTGACCCCCTGCAGGGACGATGATGAACCCTACCCAGCCTGCACCGGTGCGCTCGAGTCTCCCGGCAACCGCCTCGCCTCCGCCTGACGCCGTCCCCATCTTAACCACGGCCGCCATGCTGCCAGCTTCAAAGATGGCGGCCGGCGCATCCCAAACGGCGCCCGCCTCCCCCGCCGCTGGGAGCTCCGGGAGCGGCGGCGAGAGGGTTCAGGGGTCGCCTCCGGGGCTGGCCACGCCCCCCGGCGAGGTTGACGAGGAGACCACGACAACGCTCATCACCACGACGACCGTTACCACGGTCCAGACTCCAGGTAACTGAGGGAGGGGGAGGGAGCGGGGGAGGTTGTCTCTCTCCCTCTTTCTCTGTCTCTCTCTGTCTCTATCTCTCTCTGTCTCTGTCTCTCTCTGTCTCTGTCTCTCTCTCTCTCTCTGTGTCTCTCTCTCTCTGTCTCTCTCTCAATTCAATTCAATTCAATTCAAATGCTTTATTGGCATGAAAGTTTACAGGGAACCATATTGCCAAAGCTTACATAACAAAAAGTACAGTTTTCCAACATTCTGTAGGTGTCAAACAATTTTGACCTTCGTTGGGTACATACAATATTAGTTTAAACAATATTAATTTAAACAGTCGTTGAACATCGTTGGGTACATTCAGTATTAATTTTAAACAGTCCTCAGGTTGTGACATGTTGTTACATATTTGGCACCAAGGTATGGTCTGTCTCCTTCTCCCGGGGCTAATCTTAATTTTGACAGGTCATCCAATTCTTTGAAATCTGGGGTTGTTTGGCTGAGCTTGTCAAATAATATGTTTCTTGTTTTGTTGAATTTTTCGCATTTTAGGAGGAAGTGCATCTCTGTCTCAACCTCGCCGGCCAGACATTGATCACATATTCTATTCTCTCTAGGCTGCCAGGATTTCTTGTATCTTCCTTTTTCAATTGCCAGTTGGTGGTCGCTTAGTCTGTACCTGGTGAGGGTCTGTCTCTGTTTTGTGTCTCTGATGGTCGAGAGATAGTCTGCCAGTTTATATTCTCTTTTTAGGGCCCGGTAACATTCTAATCTGCTTTGGCTTTTGGTTATTTTGTTCCAATGTTCCAGGTAGGTTTCTTTGCATTGTTTAATGATTTGGTTCACTCGGATTGGTGTTTGGAAGGCAGTGTTGGTCTGGGACTGGTCAGGGTCCGGCTGAGTAGGAGTACTTAATTTCAGTAGCAGCTGACTCAGGGGACTCATTTCTGGGTTCAGCTCTTGGGTCTGGAGGGCTTTAAAATGAAGGGTGTCTGGGGAACTAGATTTGAGGTGATTTAGAAAGTTTAGTGCTCGTTTTTGGATGTTTATTATCAGTGGGTATCTGCCTAGTTCGGCTCTACATGCATTTGTTGGTGTTTTCCTTTGGGTGCGAAGAATGCTTCGGCAAAATTCTGCATGTAGGGCTTCTATTGTGTGTTTTTCCCATTTAGTGTAGCTATGGTGATTGAGTGGGCCCTCTCTCTCTCTGTCTCTCTCTGTCTCTCAATTTTTTTACAATTTTTACAATTTAAATCGCTTTATTGGCATGATAAGTTACATCTTATGTTGCCAAAGCATCAAAATACATTTATGGTTCAGCACATAAACGCAGTTCTATTCATACAGTGTATAAACAGGTATATCCCTGAGTGTATAAATATACATTCGCATTGTTTATATATATTTTTTTTCTTAGCTTACTGGTTGTCCCTCTGTTCATGGCAAGCTGCAACATAGTGCGCCGCCAGCGTTACACAGCTTCTCTCCTCTCCCAGTAGGAATGGGAGTTTTTGGTTGTCATTCAGATTTCTGAAATCAGGGCATATTTGTGAGAATTTTTGGTAGAAATTCTCCCTGATGCCCTGATATTTTCCACAAGCTGTGAGGAAGTGCATCTCTGTCTCCACCACTCCCTGACTGCAGTGAGAGCATATCCTGTCCTCTCTTGGCAGCCTGGTCTGCCTGTGTCTGCCTTTTTCGATCGCTAGGCTATGTTCGCTAAGTCTGTACCTTGTCAAGGTTCTTCTCAGTTTGTTATCCTTTACCATGGTCAGGTAATCAGCTATGTTGTATTGTCTGTTTAGGGCCAAGTAGCAATTGAGTTTGCTTTGGGTTTTTGTTGTTTCTGCCCAATATGTCAGATATTTTTCCTTTTGCTTAGCGACGATTGTGTTGGGTCGAATTCTTTGTGTTACCCTGTCACTGTCCTGGGGCTGGTTATTGTTAGTATTGTTAGTAGTTACTTCACTGAGTCCCAGGACTAGTTGACTGAGGGTATTCTTCTTTATGGTCAGCTCTTGGCATTTCAGGGCGTCGTAGTGATAGCATTGGGGATTGCTCATTTGTAGGTGATTCCAAAATTTGGTGGCTCTTTTTTGGATAGTGATTATTAATGGATATTGGCCTAGTTCCGCCCTGCATGCATTGTTTACTGTTTTCCTTTGAGTCCGGAGGATACTTTTACAGAATTCTGCATGTAGGATCTCAATTGGGTGTTTGTCCCATTTTGCAAATTCTTGTTGAGTTAGCGGTCCCCATACCTCACTGCCATAGAGTGCAATTGGTTCAATTACTGATTTGAAAATTTTGAGCCAAATGCTAATTGGGATTTCTATTTGGATTGATTTTTTGATGGCATAGAAAGCCCTTCTTGCTTTCTCTTTCAGTTCATTCACAGCCAGTTTGAAGTTTCCCGTAGAACTGATTTTTAAGCCCAAGTATGTGTAGTTAGTGGTTTGTTCAATTTTGGTTGTTCCTACTGTGAAATTTATTTTGGGTCCCTGATGTTTGGATCTTTGCTGGAACACAAGGACTTTGGTTTTTTGGGGATTTATTGTCAGGGCCCAAGTCTGGCAGTACGACTCCAGCAGGTCCAGGTTTTGCTGTAGCCCCTCTTTAGTAGGTGACAGCAGAACCAGGTCGTCTGCATAGAGGAGGAATTTAACCTTGGATTCATATAGGGTGAGGCCGGGTGCTGTAGATTGTTCAAGTAGTTTTGCCAATCCATTTATGTAAATATTAAAGAGTGTCGGTGAGATTGGCGAGCCCTGCGTCACCCCCCGCCCCTGTGGGAAGTATTTTGTTTGTTTGTCTCCAATTTTAACTGCACATTTGTTGTTTGTATACATTGATTTAATTACATCATATGTTTTCCCTCCTACCCCACTTTCGATAAGTTTCAGGAATAAACCGTCATGCCAGATGGAGTCGAAAGCCTTCTGGAAATCTACAAAGCATGCGTAGATTTTGCTTTTGTTATGGTGAACGTGTTTGTCAATTAGGGTCTGTAGGGTGAAGATATGATCGGATGTTCTATAGTTTGGCAGGAATCCAATTTGGCTTTTACTCAAGACATTGTGCTCCTCAAGGAAGTTTATAAGTCTTTTGTTTATGATGCTACAGAATACCTTCCCCAGGTTACTGTTTACACAGATGCCTCGATAGTTGTTTGGGTCGATTTTGTCCCCACTTTTGTATATGGGCGTTATGAGTCCTTTGTTCCAGATATCAGGGAAATAACCGACACTCAGAACCAAGTTGAAGAGTTTTAGGATAGCCAGTTTCATTTTGTTGTCTGTGTGTTTAATCATCTCGTTTAGTATGCCGTCTGTCCCGCAGGCTTTTCCTGGTCGCAGGTCCTTGAGTTTTTCAAGAAGTTCTTTTTCTGTTATTATGGCGTCCAGCGGGTTTTGGTTATCTTTTATGGCCATTTCTAGCTTTTCCAGTTTTTTGCATATTTGGTGTTGCTCTGGTCTTAGTGTTTTTTTCTGGTATAATTTTTCAAAGTGGTTTACCCATGTGTCCCCATTTTGAATGGCCAAATCGTCGTGTTGTTTTTTGTGTAGTGTTTTCAAGTTTTCCCAGAAACAATTGGAATCAATGGATTCCTCCATGGAGCTGAGTGTATTCTTAATATATTGCTCTTTTTTGGTTCTGAGTGTGTTTCTGTATTGTGTTAGTGTCTGACAATAAGTAAGGCGTAGTTCCTCGTTTTCTGGATGTCTGTGTTTTTGGTTTGATATTTTTCTAAGTTTTTTCCTCATGTTATGGCAATCTCGGTCAAACCATTTTTCATAGTTTTTTGTTTTGGGTTTGTTCTTGCGAGCTTTCAAGTTTGCATTTGTTGCCAAATTATCAAAAATATTGTTTAGTTTACTAACTGCCCGGTTTACGCCTTCTTTATTGTGAGTGTATATGTTATCCAGAAAGGTGTCTAAGAGAGCTTGAGTTGATGCATTGCTAATTGTTTTCTGGTATTTTTCCGTGTCGTTTTTGGCCCATCTGTACGATTTTTTGGTGTTGTACAGTTTACTGGGTTGTGTTTCTATGTTGTTTGTTTCTGTCTTTTTGAGGAACATAGTAATTTGACTGTGATCTGACAGTGTTGTTTGTGGTTTGACTGTGAATGCTCTGAAAGAGGATGGGTCTAAGTCTGTAATCATATAGTCTACTGTGCTGCAGCCAAGAGGTGAGCAATAGGTCGATCTTCCTAGGAGGTCTCCTATGAACCTACCATTGACAATGTACAGACCCAGGTTTCGACAGAGCTGTAGTAGCTGTTTTCCGTTGGTATTTGACTGCTTGTCGCAGTTATGCCTGTATGGAAGGGAAGGGATGTCAAAGTGGTTATTCCCGAAAACATAATTGTTTCCCTGATTATTGGTGAAGTCTGGTTCTTCGCCCGTTCTTGAATTGAGGTCCCCACAGATCAACACGTTCCCCTGGGCCTGGTATTGGATAATTTCCCCCTCCATGTTGGAGAAGGTGTCCTCTTTAAAGTACGGGGAATCGATTGGAGGGATATAAAGTGCGCAAATGTAAACATCTTGGGTGTTTGAGATAATCTCCCTCTCAAGTTTGAGCCACATATGGTTTTCGCCCTTTTTTATAAATTTGATGTAATTCTTAAGTTCTGTTTTAAACCAGATCAGTATGCCTCCGGAGTCTCTGCCTTGGGTTACACTTGGTAATTTATTGGAGGGCACCACCAGCTCAGTGTACCCTTGGGGACAGCCAGTGTGTCCTTTTCCTTTATACCAAGTTTCCTGTAAAATGATAATATCTAGGTCTTTAGTTTCATCTATGAACTCTGGGGTCCTACTTTTCACTTCTCGCAGTGAAGAGCGTAGACCTTGGATATTCCAGGTCGAAATATATAAGGATTTCATGTTAAGTTTGATCTTTTACTATGATAGGTTAAAGAGTGGTACGTGTTTGTCGTGTCTAAGTGTGGGAAAAAAAAGATCACATCAGTTGTCTACAAAAGTTAATACAATTTAGTTACAGTTCTTTCTATTAATTAGTCCTTGATCCATAAGGCGGAAGTAGATGCTGCTGCACATCTGCTTATTGTCTCTTAATGGATTGTTTCTGTCTGAGGTATTGCGTACGTCCTGTGCATCTCTCCCTCTGTCTGGCTGGGAGCAGTCCTATTCCCCTGTGGGACAGGAGTGGTGCAGGTCTGACATTGTTGTTTTGCATGGGGATCCTCTCTGGTCTCGGTTGGTGTGTTGGTGGTCCTTGTAGTGTTCCTGATATGTACCCCGCTGATCTCTGGTGGTCGGGGGGGGGTCCTCTTGGAGTCTGGGTATGGACCCGGTTAAAAGCGACGTCCTTCAGGGCTTTAGCAAGGATCGATATTCTTTGCCTTTGGATGTGGACGTGGTCGTAAAGACATTCCTCATCGAGGGTGGGGTGTTGGGCCAGGTGTACGTTGTGGTTTGATTCGCAGTCTCTTGCTATGCTGGCATTTATCTCATGAATTGTGTTGTTGTTGAAGTCTGTTCTCGGCAATATTGTGGAAACAGTGATTCTAGTGTTTGGAAATGTACTGCTTGCTTTCCTAATCATTGCTCTGAGCGATGTTGCTACTTCTTTCTGTTGGGTCTTTAGGTCATTTGTGCCCGTGTGTATTATTATGTGTTGGGGGGAGCCTAATCTGGCTTTGGTCAGCCATCCCATGGCTCTGTTTGTTGTTGGGCACCAGATCTTTTCTACTTTACTTCTAGGGAATAGCTTTTTCTCCCATAGAAATTTCCCATTTGAGTCTATGAGTATTACGACGTCAGCCTTGTTTGTGTTTACTGTCTGGTGGCTTTCGCTTGGACTCATAGTGTGTGTGCTGGGCTGGGGTGTCTGGTGTGTGCGTACCTCTTGTGAGCGGCCCGCTTGTGGTTCCACGGTGGTGGGGGAAGATTGCGAATCAGTATGCTGGTCGGTCTGTGTGGCACCCCTTGTATTGTGTGTCTGTTGCTTTTGTTCCGTGTGGGAGTGCAGCCGTTCCGTCCGGCTCTGCCTTGTCTTATCTCTAGCCTCTGGTTGCTGGTCTAATGGTGTTATCTCTCCTCTATGGCTCTCTTCTTTTTCCTGCAGCTCTTTCACCTGATTCCTAAGTAGATTCACCTGGTTCTCAAGTAGCTTCAGCTCTCTCTTGTGTCTCTCCCTCTCCTGATTTTGATAGTCATTCATTTTGAGGAAGTCCTCTCTAAGTTTAACCACCTCTATCTCTAATTGATTAAATTTATCTTTTGGTTGTATCTGGCTGTGTGATCCCGGGGTATGTGCCTGGTCGGCCCTGGAAGGCTCACTCACTTCCTGGCTAGGCTGGTCGGCCCTGGAGGGCTCACTCACTTCCTGGCTATGCTGCTCTTCTCTTGGTGAGCTGGGAATGGTAGGGGGACTATGTGTGGCTTCCTCCCTGGTAGTTATGCTGGGGTTTGTCAGTTGTATCGTGTGGCTGTGGTTCCCCGGGGTTGGTGTCTGGTTTGAACTGTGTGGCTCGTTCACCTCCTGACCAGGCAGATTTTCTCCTGGTAAGTTGTCAATGTTGGGGGGAGTGCGGGCCACTCTGGGGCTGTTCCTTCCCCCCTTAGTTAATTTTTTCAGTGTCCTGAAGGCCGTTGCAAATTTGTCGAGGTTGCCTTGCACTAATATTGTCCCGGTATTGTACGCGTTGACCGTCGTAGTTGAACTGTCTCCTGGTGTGTTAATTTTCATTATGGACCCATTTGCGGTATTTTCTAGCTTAACATTGGTATAGTGTGATTTTATTGCTGTGATCCAAGCCACTGGCTGATCTGAGTAGAAAATGAGGTTACTTTTTGTCCCATTGTTGTAACAGTCAGCAAAAAGTGTTTCTGGTTTTTCTCTCATCTGCTCATGCTTGATCGCTTTTATAGCTTTTTTTGCGGTGTTGGGGGGAATCTGGAAGCGGGGCTGTTGTGGATCTTCTGATTCGCTCATTTTTGGTAAAGTATTGTTGATCTTAGAATAAGCTTTTCTGGGGCCCCGGGTTTGGTGTTTCCCTCTCCCTGTTCGCGAACTTTCCCGGTCCCCCTCTCCGACCCCGTGGTCCCTGGGCCTCGGCTTCTGGGTTCACCCTTCTCAGGTCTGGGTCTGTGAGCCGCTGTTTCCCGGTGCCTTCGGGCTGTTCCCCTCCCCCTCAGAGGTCTCTGTGCCTCTGTCTCGGCCTGGCTCCTCGGGCCTTTCCCTGGCTTCAGTCTCCCTCCCTGGGCCCTGTACTCACAGTCTTGGTTTGCTTCTGGAAGCCTTCTGGTTGCTCCCCTTCTCCTCAGAGGTCTCTGGGCCTGGCTCCTCGGGCCTTTCCCGGGCTTTCTAGCCCAGCCGCCGCTCGGGTTGTGCCTCGTTCGCCGTTCGGGTGCTGGACTGCGGTCGTCGCTCGGGTGCTGGACTGCGGCCGTCGCTCGGGTGCTGGACTGCGGTCGTCGCTCGGGTGCTGGACTGCGGCCGCCGATCGGGCCGTGTCTCGTTCGCCGCTCGGGCTCCCCGAGTCACCTCGTTCCGGCTGCCGCTGCGTCTCCGTGCGGCCTCCCCGATTCGCCTCGTTTCCCGAAGCGGCCTCCCCGAGTCTCCTCGCTCCGGCTGCTGCTGCGTCTCCGTGCGGCCTTCGCGCCTCGGTTCCCGATGCGGCCGAGTCACCTTGCTTCTGCTGCTGCTGTGGCCCCGTTTGTTTTTTTTTCCCTTATTTCTTTTTTTTTTCTTTGGCTTTTTTTTTTCTAGTTTCCTCTGGTTTTTTTTCCTTTGGTGGTCTTTTCCTTCCTTACTTAATCCAGACTAAACTAAACTTAAACTTAACTAAACAAACTAAACTAACTTAACTAGAACTAGATTTAACTTTAAAACCTTTTTAAACTTGAAATGAACCTTTTTTTTCCCCACTTTAAACACTAAAAACACTAAAAATTCAGCAGCCCATCTTCAGCGTGTGTATTCACTCTGTCTGGCTGTCTGGCTCTCTCTCTCTCTCTCTCCATCTCTCTCTCTCTGTCTGTCTGTCTCTCTCTCTCTCTCTGTCTCTCTCTCTCCGTCTCTCCCTCTGCCTCACTCTCTCTCTGTCTCTCTCTCTGCCTCTGTCTCCTTCTCTGTCGCTCTCTCTCCGTCTATCTCTCTCTCTGTCTCTCTCGCTCTCTCTCTCTTTCTTTCTCTCTCTGTCTCTCTCTCTCTCTCTCTGTCTCTCTCTCTCTCCGTCTCTCCCTCTCTCTCTGTCTCTCTCTCTGTCTCTGTCTCTCTCTCTCTCTCTCTCCCTCTCTCTCTCTCTGTCTCTCTCTCTGTCTCTCTCTCTCTCTGTCTCTCTGTCTCTGTCTCTGTCTCTCTCTCTGTCTCTCTCTCTGTCTCTCTCACGCTCTCTTTGTGTGTCTCTCTCTCCTGAAACACTCACCCAGCTCCCCTCCTTGTTCTCCGCAGTTTTCTGTAACATGAATGTGATCGAAGCGGAGGGTCTGATTGAGTCTCTGGAGTATTCCGGATCACCGTTCTACGGCGGGCTGGACTGTACGTACATTATCTCCGTCTACACTGGCTTCGCAGTGGAACTGCAGGTAAGAGGGGCTCATTCCCCATTACAGAGCCTGTCTCACCACCAGGGACCCTTTATAGAACAGATCTCAGTCTCAGCTCGCCCAGCTCATCCTATCCCAACACCATATCCCCCGACCCCTTCTCCCCATATCCCCCGACCCCTTCTCCCCATATCCCCCGACCCCTTCTCCCCATATCCCCCGACCCCTTCTCCCCATATCCCCCGACCCCTTCTCCCCATATCCCCCGACCCCTTCTCCCCATATCCCCGACCCCTTCTCCCCATATCCCCCGACCCCTTCTCCCCATATCCCTCGACCCCTTCTCCCCATATCCCCCGACCCCATCTCCCCATATCCCCCGACCCCGTCTCCCCATATCCCCCGACCCCTTCTCCCCATATCCCCAACCCCTTCTCCCCATAACCCCCAACGCCTTCTCCCCATATCCCCGACCCCTTCTCCCCATATCCCCCGACCCCTTCTCCCCATATACCCCGACCCCTTCTCCCCATATCCCCCGACCCCTTCTCCCCATATCCCCCGACCCCTTCTCCCCATATCCCCGACCCCTTCTCCCCATATCCCCCGACCCCTTCTCCCCATATCCCCCGACCCCTTCTCCCCATATCCCCCGACCCCATCTCCCCATATCCCCCGACCCCGTCTCCCCATATCCCCCGATCCCTTCTCCCCATATCCCCCGATCCCTTCTCCCCATATCCCCCGACCCCTTCTCCCCATATCCCCCGACCCCTTCTCCCCATATCCCCCGACCCCGTCTCCCCATATCCCCCGACCCCGTCTCCCCATATCCCCCGATCCCTTCTCCCCATATCCCCCGACCCCTTCTCCCCATATCCCTCGACCCCTTCTCCCCATATCCCCCGACCCCATCTCCCCATATCCCCCGACCCCGTCTCCCCATATCCCCCGATCCCTTCTCCCCATATCCCCCGACCCCTTCTCCCCATATCCCCAACCCCTTCTCCCCATAACCCCCAACGCCTTCTCCCCATAACCCCCAACGCCTTCTCCCCATATCCCCCAACCCCTTCTCCCCATATCCCCATATCCCCCAACCCCTTCTTCCCATCCCAACCCCTTCTCCCCATATCCCCCAACCCCTTCTTCCCATCCCAACCCCTTCTCCCCATATCCCCCAACCCCTTCTGCCCAGATGCATCTGTCCATGACAGCATTGGTAGCAGTGACCACCGCACAGTCATTGTGGAGATGAAGTCCCGTCTTCACACTGAGGACACCCTCCATCGTGTTGTGTGACACTACCACCGTGCTAAATGGGATAGATTTAGAACAGATCTAGCAGCTCAAAATTGGGCATCCATGAGGTGCTATGGGCCATCAGCAGCAGCAGAATTGTATTCCACCACAATCTGTAACCTCATGGCCCGACATATCCCTCACTCTACCATTACCACCAAGCCAGGGGACCAACCCTGGTTCAACAACGAGTGTAGAAGAGCGTGCCAGGAGCAGCACCAGGCGTACCTAAAAATGAGGTGCCAACCTGGGGAAGCTGCAACACAGGACTACGTGCATGCTAAAAAGTGGAAGCAGCATGCTATAGACAGGGCTAAGTGATTCCACAATCAACGGATCAGATCAAAGCTCTGCAGTCCTGCCACATCCAGTCGTGAATGGAGGTGGACCATTAAACAACTAACAGGAGGAGGAGGCTCTATGAATATCCCCATCCTCAATGATGGTGGAGCCCAGCACGTGAGTGCAAAAGACAAGGCTGAAGCGTTTGCAACCAACTTCAGCCAGAAGTGCCGAGTGGATGATCCATATCGGCCTCCTCCCGAGGTCCCCACCATCACAGAAGACAGTCTTCAGCCAATTCGATTCACTCCACGTGATATCAAGAAACGGCTGAGTGCACTGGATACAGCAAAGGCTGTGGGCCCCAACAACATCCCGGCTATCGTGCTGAAGACTTGTGCTCCAGAACTAGCCATGCCTCTAGCCAAGCTGTTCCAGTACAGCTACAACACTGGCATCTATCCGACAATGTGGAAAACTGCCCAGGTATGTCCTGTCCACAAAAAGCAGGACAAATCCAACCCGGCCAATTACCGCCCCATCAGTCTACTCTCAATCATTAGCAAAGTGATGGAAGGTGTCGTCGACAGTGCTATCAAGCGGCACTTACTCACCAATAACCTGCTCACTGATGCCCAGTTTGGGTTCCGCCAGGACCACTCGACTCCAGACCTCATTACAGCCTTGGTCCAAACATGGACAAAGGAGCTGAATTCCAGAGGTGAGGTGAGAGTGACTGCCCTTGACATCAAGGCAGCATTTGACCGAGTCTGGCATCAAGGAGCCCTAGTAAAATTGAAGTCAATGGAAATCAGGGGGAAAACACTCCACTGGCTGGAGTCATACCTAGCACAAAGGAAGATGGTTGTGGTGGTTGAAGGTCAATCATCACAGCCCCAGGACATCGCTGCAGGAGTTCCTCAGGGCAGTGTCCTAGGCCCAACCATCTTCAGCTGCTTCATCAATGACGTTCCCGCCAACATAAGGTCAGAAATGGGGATGTTCGCTGATGACTGCACAGTGTTCAGCGCCATTCACAACTCCTCAGATAATGAAGCAGTCCATGCCCGCATGCAACAAGACCTGGACAACGTTCAGGTTTGGGCTGATAAGTGGCAGGTAACATTCGCGCCACACATGTGCCAGGCAATGACAATCTCCAACAAGCGAGAGTCTAACCACCTCCCCTTGACATTCAATGGCATTACCATCGCCGAATCCCCCACCATCAACATCCTGGGTGTCACCATTGACCAGAAACTTAACTGGACCAGCCACATAAATACTGTGGCAACAAGAGCAGGTCAGAGGCTGGGTATTCTGTGGTGAGTGTCTCACCTCCTGACTCCCCAAAGCCTTTCCACCATCGACAATGTTGTGTCCGTCAGTAGTAAGACACAGAATGCAGGAGAACGGTACAACAGGTGTTTACTCAACGTGGCTCACTCTGGAACTGAACTGTACAGATTACTACTCAGTGCTATATACAGGTGTGGTCACTGCCGGTACTACAGTATACATGAGCTGTAAAAAGTAGTTCCCCCCTTAAAGGTATATACATTACAATTCCTCCCCTTTTAGATTAACAGTACCATAACACTCATTTAACAATTAAATATCAAACTAATTACAATTAACACTTTTAACATACAACGTTAGCTGAAAATAGTCCATTTATATATTCAGTCTTTGGGGAGGCTTTCTGATCCTTTCTGGATAGCGCCTTTCCCGAGTGTCTCGCTCTTGGTGCGGAGGCGATTCTGGCCCCTGTCGTCGGTTGGGTCATCAGCTGCCGATGCTACTGTTTCTGGGGTAGATGCGACCTGTACGTCGGGTTCCTCACCAGGTACGTATGGGCGAGGCATGGGGTTGACTTGTTCCTGTGACTCTAGGATCTGGTCAGCATGGCGTCTCACGATGTTCCCCCCAACGTCCACTGTGTACATTAGTGGGCCCTGCCGTGTGCATATCGTCCCTGGCTGCCATTTTTCTGTTCGGTAGTCGTGTGCCAAGACTGGTTGCCCTACATTGAAGCTCCTTGTTGGCTTCTCATGGATGTGCTGGAATTGCTTACTCTCAACATCTCTTTGTACGTTTGGTCTGAGCAAATCCAGGCGAGATCTTAACCTTCGGTTAAAGAACATCATGGCCGGGGCCTGGTTGGCGACTGCATGTGTCGCATTCCGGTAGGCGAACAGGAAATTGTCCACCTTATGCTGCAGCGGAATGTTGTCATTGTACATAGCCTTTATTGCCTTCTTAAAGGTTTGTACGAACCTCTCAGCCAATCCATTTGTGGCTGGATGATACGGGGCGGATGTGTAATGCCTTACCCCATTCTTCTTCATAAACCTCCGGAACTCTTCGGATACAAACTGTGGTCCGTTATCGGAGCAAATCTGTTCTGGCAAGCCGTTCCTGGCAAAAATGGTCCGTAGGACTGCAATAGTTTTCTCCGTGGTGGTGGAGGACATTTTGATGACCTCAGGCCATTTTGAGTGCGCATCCACGGCTATTAAAAACATTGAGTCCATGAATGGACCAGCAAAATCAATATGCACCCGTTGCCATGGAGATGAGGGCCACCCCCATGGGTGTAGAGGAGCATGTGGTGGTGCATTTTGGACTTTCTGGCATCCTGAGCAGCTCTTGGTCAGGTCCTCGATTTGTTTATCGATTCCCGCCACCACACATAAGCCCTGGCAAGGCTGTTCATTTTTACCCCTCCCAGATGACCCTCATGAAGCTCATTGAGCACTCTATCCCTTAACTTGGGTGGAATTACCACTCGGGATCCACACATCAAGGTCCCCCGGCACACTGACAGCTGTTCTCTTCTTGTCGAGAATGCTGGCAACAGTGAGTCGCCATGTGCTGGCCATCCCTTCACCGTCAAATCATATACCCGAGACAGTGTCGGGTCATTTCGGGTCTCCTTTTCTATACGAGCGTTAGTTATCGGTAGGTATTCAACTATAGTCGAATGAAATATTTCGACAGGATCCACTGCTGGTGCTTCCTCCACAGTAGGCAGTGGCAGGCGTGATAGCCCATCAGCATTTCCATGCTGTTTCATGCCCTTATATTCAATCTCATAGTGGTGCGCCCCTAGAAAGAGTGACCATCTTTGTAGTCGTTGCGCAGTCATCACCGGAACGCCCTTCTTCGGATTAAAAATGGAGACAAGAGGCTGGTGGTCAGTCAGCAAGGTGAATTTCTGCCCGTGCAGATAGAGATTGAACTTTTTCACTCCCCACGCTAGGCTGAGGGCCTCACTGTCAATCTGGGTGTAGTTACGCTCGGCTGAGGTTAGTGATCGTGACGCAAAGGCTATTGGCCTCTCTGAGCCGTCCGAGAATTTGTGCGACAGCACCGCTCCAATGCCGTAGGGTGACGCATCTCACGCCAACCGAATTGGTAGTGCTGGGTTGAAATGGGCCAATACCTCTTTCGATGTGATTAGTGTTTTGCTCTTCTGGAAAGCTCGTTTACATTCGTCACTCCACTTCCATGGCACTCCAGTTTGCAGTAGGGTGTTCAGTGGGTGTAGTATTGTAGACAAATTTGGCAAGAACTTATGGTAGTAGTTTACCAGCCCGAGGAACGACCTCAGTTGTGACACGTTTTCCGGTGCTGGAGCCTTGACTACTGCCTCAATCTTTTCTGGGGACTTATGTAACCCCTCTTTATCGATAACGTGGCCACAATACGAGATCTGTTTTTTAAATAACTCGCATTTGGAGTGGTTAGCTCGGAGCCCATATTCCTTCAATCTAGTGAGCACCTGCTCCAGGTTGGCGAGGTGATCACTGTCATTTTCGCCCGTGACCAGGATGTCGTCCAAATAACACTGGGTCCCTGGGATCCCTTGCAGGACTTGTTCCATTGCCCTTTGCCAAATAGCCGGAGCTGATGCTACCCCGAATACCAGCCGGTTGTATTGGTAGAGACCTTTATGGGTGTTGATTGTGAGGTATTTTTTTGATGCTTCTTCTACCTCCATTTGCAGATACGCCTGGGCCAGATCAATCTTAGTGAAGCGTTTCCCTCCAGATAGCGAGGCGAAAATATCTTCAATCCGCGGAAGTGGATATTGCACGGTGTGAAGGACTGGGTTCACTGTTACCTTAAAGTCCCCACAGATGCGAACCTTCCTTGGTTCCCCAGGCGTGCTGCTCAACAACTTTTTCATCACAGGGATGCTGGGTGTAGCCCACTCGCTCCAGTCTACCTTGGACAGTGCTCCTGAATGTTCCAAACTCTCCAGCTCTGCTTTGACAGCTGGGCGGATCGCATAAGGTACCGGTCTGGCCTTAAAAAATTTTGGGCTTGCGTTTTCTTCGGTTTTAATTGTTGCTGTCATGCCTTTTAGTGTTCCGAGTCCTTGCTGGAACACTTCTTGCGCATCGGTTAGGATCTTTGACAGTCGCCCAGGTGTGACGTCGTCATCCTTTTTGTCAGCCACAGTCAGTGCCTGTATGGAATGCCAATCCAGTTGTATTTTCCGGATCCATTCACGTCCCAGTAATGGTGGTCCTCCATCTTGCAATACATACAGGTCTAGTTTTGGTGTTTCCTTACCGTTATATATAACGGTCACCCTTATTTTTCCTTTGGGGTAGACTTTTTGCCCCGTGTACGTCTTCAAAATAATTTTTGTGTCTCTCAAGGGTATGTGTGAGAATAGCCGCTCGTAGTCCCGTCGGTTTATGACTGTTAGGGCTGATCCTGTGTCCAATTCCATTTTTACCTGGACTCCTGCTATCTTGAGAGTGACCCAAATGGTTCGGTGATCCTCCGTTTTGATCACATTATGTAGTTTCAGACAACTCAGCTCCCTGCTTTCGGAGTCAGTATCACTATTTTGTTCGTCTGAACTATTCTCCGTCACCTTATGTACCTTCTTGTACTTTTCTTTTGGAGATTTCTTATTGCTGGTTTTCTTTCCCGACCTGCAGACTCGTGCTAAGTGTCCTACTTTTCCACACCGTCTGCACACTTTGCCTTTGAACCAGCAATCATTGTGGTCGTGTGTTGTGCTGCCGCAGCGATAGCACTTCTCTGTTCTGTATGACATTTCGTTTGTGCCATATTCTTGCGGTCTCTGTTGTATCTCTGTAGCGCCCCGTGCTGCTGCTTCATATGATACCGCAATGCTGAAAGCCTTGTCCAGCGTAAGGTCCTTTTCAGATAAAAGCCGTTTCTGGGTTCCTTCACTTTGAAGCCCACACACAAACTTGTCCCTTAAGGTATCTGCCAGTCCCGTTCCAAACTGGCAGTGTTTCGATAGTTTGCGCAGTTCTGTTAAATATTCAGCATTGCTTTCATCCTTATGCTGGTTCCGTTTGTGAAACTTGAATCTTTCTGCTATCAGCAGCGGTGTGGGGTTTTAATGTTCCTGTAGTATCGTCACTATGTCTCCAAAACTCTTTTCCACTGGCTTCGCTGGGGTTACTAGATTTCGTAATAAACCATACGTCTTTGTACCCATTAAATTTAACAATACCGGCGCTTTCTTGTCATCTGACACCTCATTTGCCTTGCAGTATACCTCTATTCGTTCGACATATATAGTCCAATCTTCGACTTCATTGTCAAATGCGGTTATACTGCCACTCTTCGGCATTTTGGGTGTGGTTTAAAATGGCTGAAAATGGCGTCTCCTGCGCTTTCCTTCCTCCCCCGCTGCTGCCAACGCCGCTCTCGGCGGTCCTCGTGGCAATGGCGGCGCCCTGTAGGTTTCACGCGCTTCTCCTGCGCTGCTGCCAACGCCGCTCTCGGCGGTCCTCGTGGCAATGGCGGTGCCTCGCGGGTTTCTGCGCATCTCTCTCCCTCTCCTCGACGCTGCTCGGCCCCTGAACACCGGCTGCGCCCTGTGCGCTCTGCCCTCTCTCTCTCTCTCCCGTCGACGCTGCTCGGCCCTTTGCTGTGCCGCTCGGTCGGGCTCTAGCCCGCCGCTGTCCGGGAAGGGTCTGCGCACTACCCCTTCTCCCCATATCCCCCGACCCCTTCTCCCCATATCCCCCGACCCCTTCTCCCCATATCCCCCAACCCCTTCTCCCCATATCCTCCAACCCCTTGTCCCCATATTACCCGACCCCTTCTCCCCATATCCCCCGACCCCTTCTCCCCATATCCCCCGACCCCTTCTCCCCATATCCCCCGACCCCTTCTCCTCATATCCCCCGACCCCTTCTCCCCATATCCTCCAACCCCTTCTCCCCATATTACCCGACCCCTTCTCCCCATATCTCCCGACCCCTTCTCCCCATATCCCCCGACCCCTTCTCCTCATATCCCCCGACCCCTTCTCCCCATATCCTCCAACCCCTTCTCCCCATATTACCCGACCCCTTCTCCCCATATCTCCCGACCCCTTCTCCCCATATCCCCCGACCCCTTCTCCCCATATCCCCCAACCCCTTCTCCCCATATCCCCCGACCCCTTCTCCTCATATCCCCCGACCCCTTCTCCCCATATCCCCGACCCTTTCTCCCCATATCCCCGACCCCTTCTCCACATATCCCTCGACCCCTTCTCCCCATATCCCCGATCCCTTCTCCCCACATCCCTCAACCCCACCTACCCACCTTCTCCCCGTATCCCTCAACCCCACCCACCCCACTTCTCCCCATATCACTCAACCCCACCTACCCACCTTCTCCCCATATCCCTCAACCCCACCTACCCACCTTCTCCCCATATCCCCCAACCCCACCTACCCACCTTCTCCCCATATCCCCCAACCCCACCTACCCACCTTCTCCCCGTATCCCTCAACCCCACCTACCCACCTTCTCCCCATCTCCCTCAACCCCACCGACCCACCTTCTCCCCATATCCCTCAACCCCACCTACCCACCTTCTCCCCATCTCCCTCAACCCCACCAACCCACCTTCTCCCCATATCCCTCAAAAACACCCACCCACCTTCTCCCCAAATCCCTCAACCCCACCGACCCACCTTCTCCCCGTATCCCTCAACCCCA
>NW_028225179.1:37718526-37743330 GCF_052327205.1 Somniosus microcephalus | reverse complement strand
CCTGATTCCCCTGTCACTGACCCCCCTGATTCCCCTGTCACTGACCCCCCTGATTCCCCCGTCACTTCCCCCTGATTCCCCTGTCACTGACCCCCCTGATTCCCACGTCACTGCCCCCATGATTCCCCCTGTCACTGCCCCCCTGATTCCCCTGTCACTGCCCCCATGATTCCCCCTGTCACTGCCCCCCTGATTCCCCCTGTCACTGACCCCCCGATTCCCCCTGTCACTGACCCCCCTGATTCCCCCGTCACTGACCCCCTGATTATCCCTGTCACTGTCCCCCCTGATTCCCCCGTCACTGCCCCCCGGATTCCCCCTGTCACTGCCCCTTGATTCCCCTTTCACTGCCCCCTGATTCCCCTGTCACTGTCCCCCTGATTCCCCTGTCACTGACACCCTGATTCCCCCTGTCACTGCCCCCCTGATACCCCCTGTCACTGCCCCCCTGATTCCCCCATCACTGCCCCCTGATTCCCCTGTCACTGCCCCCTGATTCCCCTGTCACTGCCCCCCTGATTCCCCTGTCACTGCCCCCTGATTCCCCTGTCACTGACCCCCTGATTCCCCCTGTCACTGCCCCCCTGAATCCCCCTGTCACTGACCCCCCTGATTCCCCCTGTCAGTGACCCCCCTGATTCCCCCTGTCACTGACCCCCCCTGATTACCCCTGTCACTGCCCCCATGATTCCCCCTGTCACAGATCCCCCTGATATCCCCTGTCACTGACCCCCCTGATTCCCCCATCACTGCCCCCCTGTTTCCCCCTGTCACTGTCCCCCCTGGTTCCCCCGTCACTGCCCCCTGATTCCCCTGTCACTGCCCCCTGATTCCCCTGTCACTGCCCCCCTGATTCCCCTGTCACTGCCCCCTGATTCCCCTGTCACTGACCCCCTGATTCCCCCTGTCACTGCCCCCCTGAATCCCCCTGTCACTGACCCCCCTGATTCCCCCTGTCAGTGACCCCCCTGATTCCCCCTGTCACTGACCCCCCTGATTACCCCTGTCACTGTCCCCCCTGCTTCCCCCATCACTGCCCCTCTGATTCCCCCTGTCACTGCCCCCCTGATTCCCCCGTCAGTGACCCCCCTGATACCCCCTGTTACTGCCCCTTGATTCCCCTGTCACTGCCCCCCCTGATTCCCCCTGTCACTGACCCCCCGATCCCCTGTCACTGATCCCCTGTCAGTGACCCCCGATTCCCCCTGTCACGCCACCCCTGTTTCCCCTGTCACTGCACCCCTGATTCCCCCGTCAGTGACCCCCCTGATACCCCCTGTTACTGCCCCTTGATTCCCCTGTCACTGCCCCCCCTGATTCCCCCTGTCACTGACCCCCCGATCCCCTGTCACTGATCCCCTGTCAGTGACCCCCGATTCCCCTGTCACTGTCCCCCCTGTTTCCCCTGTCACTGCACCCCCTGATTCCTCCTGCCACTGCCCCCCGATTCCCCCTGTCACACCAACCCTGATTCCCCTGTCACTGACCCCCCTGATTCCCCTGTCACTGCCCCCTGATTCCCCCTGTCACTGACACCTGACTCCCCTGTCACCGCCCCCCTGATTCCCCCTGTCACTGACCCCTGATTCCCCTGTCACTGCCCCCCCTGATTCCCCTGTCACTGCCCCCCCTGATTCCCCTGTCACTGAACCCCTGGATTCCCCTGTCATTGCCCCCCTGAACCCCCTGACACTGACCCCCCTGATTCCCCCTGTCACTGACCCCCTGTTTCCCCCGTCACTGCCCCCATGATTCCCCCTGTCACTGCCCCCCTGATTCCCCGTCACTGCCCCCTTATTCCCCCTGTCACTGACCCCCCTGATTCCCCCGTCACTGCCCCCTGATTCCCCCTGTCACTGCCCCCCCTTATTCCCCCTGTCACTGACCCCCCTGATTCCCCCGTCACTGACCCCTGATTCCCCTGTCACTGCCCCCCTGATTCCCCTGTCACTGACCCCCCTGATTCCCCTGTCACTGACCCCCCTGATTCCCCTGTCACTGACCCCCCTGATTCCCCTGTCACTGACCCCCCTGATTCCCCCGTCACTGCCCCCTGCTTCCCCTGTCACTGACCCCCCTGATTCCACCCGTCACTGACCCCCTGATTCCCACGTCACTGCCCCCATGATTCCCCTGTCACTGCCCCCCTGATTCCCCCGTCACTGCCCCCATGATTCCCCCTGTCACTGCCCCCCTGATTCCCCCGTCACTGACCCCCCGATTCCCCCTGTCACTGACCCCCCTGATTCCCCCGTCACTGACCCCCTGATTATCCCTGTCACTGTCCCCCCTGATTCCCCCGTCACTGCCCCCCGGATTCCCCCTGTCACTGCCCCTTGATTCCCCTTTCACATCCCTCTGATTCCCCTGTCACTGTCCCCCTGATTCCCCTGTCACTGACACCCTGATTCCCCCTGTCACTGCCCCCCTGATTCCCCCTGTCACTGCCCCCCTGATTCCCCCGTCACTGCCCCCTGATTCCCCTGTCACTGCCCCCTGATTCCCCTGTCACTGCCCCCCTGATTCCCCTGTCACTGCCCCCCTGATTCCCCTGTCACTGCCCCCATGATTCCCCCTGTCACAGATCCCCCTGATTTCCCCTGTCACTGACCCCCCTGATTCCCCCATCACTGCCCCCCTGATTCCCCCTGTCACTGTCCCCCCTGGTTCTCCCGTCACTGCCCCCCTGATTCCCCCTGTCGCTGCCCCCCTGATTCCCTCTGTCACTGCCCCGTGATTCCCCGGTCACTGCCCCCCTGATTCCTCCTGTCACTGCCCCCTGCTTCCCCCGTCACTGACCCCCTTATTCCCCCTGTCACTGACCCCCTGATTCCCCCGTCAGTGACCCGCTAATTCCCCTGTCACTGACCCCCCTGATTCCCCCTGTCACTGCCCCCCTGATTCCCCCTGTCACTGCCCCCCTGTCACTGACCCCCCTGATTCCCCCTTCACCGACCCCCCTGATTCCCCCATCACTGCCCCCCTGATTCCCCTGTCACTGACCCCCCTGATTCCCCCTTCACTGACCCCCCTGATTCCCCCTTCACTGACCCCCCTGATTCCGCCATCACTGCCCCCCTGCTTCCCCCTGTCACTGCCCCCCTGATTCCCCCTTTCACTGACCCCCCTGCTTCCCCCTGTCACTGCCCCCCTGATTCCCCCTGTCACTATCCCCCCTGATTCCCCCGTCACTGCCCCCCTGATTCCCTCTGTCACTGCCCCCCTGATTCCCCCTGTCACTGACCCCCTGATTCCCTCTGTCACTGACTCCCCTGATTCCCCTGTCACTGCCCCCCTGATTCCCTCTGTCATTGCCCCTATGATTCCTCCTGTCACTGCCCCACTGATTCCCCCTGTCACTGACTCCCCTGATTCGCCTGTCACTGCCCCCCTGATTCCCTCTGTCACTACCCCCCTGATTCCCTCTGTCACTGACCCCCTGATTCCGCCTGTCAGTGACCCCCTGATTCCCCCTGTCACTGCCTTGCTGATTCACCCGTCACTGACCCCCCTGATTCCCCCGTCACTGACCCCCCTTATTCCGCCATCACTGCCCCCTTGATTTCCCCTGTCACTGCCCCCCTGACCCCCCGTCACTGCCCCCCTGATTCCCCCTGTCACTGACCCCCTGATTCCCCGTCACTGCCCCTCTGATTCCCCGTCACTGACTCCCCTGATTCCACCGTCACTGCCCCCCTGATTCCCCCTGTCACTGACCCCCCTGATTCCCCCGTCACTGCCCCCCCTGATTCCCCCTGTCACTGTCCCCCATGATTCCCCCGTCACTGCCCCACTGATTCCCTCTATCACTGCCCCCCTGATTCCCCCTGTCACTGACCCCCTGATTCCCCCTGTCACTGACTCCCCTGATTCCCCTGTCACTGCCCCCCTGATTCCCCCTGTCACTGCCCCCCTCATTCCCCCTGTCACTGACCCCTGATTCCCCTGTCACTGCCCCCCCTGATTCCCCTGTCACTGCCCCCCCTGATTCCCCTGTCACTGACCCCCTGGATTCCCCTGTCATTGCCCCCCTGAACCCCCTGACACTGACCCCCCTGATTCCTCCTGTCACTGACCCCCTGTTTCCCCCGTCACTGCCCCCATGATTCCCCCTGTCACTGCCCCCCTGATTCCCCCGTCACTGCCCCCTTATTCCCCTTGTCACTGACCCCCCGATTCCCCCATCACTGCCCCCTGATTCCCCCTGTCACTGACCCCTGATTCCCCTGTCACTGCCCCCCTGATTCCCCTGTCACTGACCCCCCTGATTCCCCTGTCACTGACCCCCCTGATTCCCCTGTCACTGACCCCCCTGATTCCCCCGGCACTGCCCCCTGATTCCCCTGTCACTGACCCCCCTGATTCCCCCCGTCACTGACCCCCTGATTCCCATGTCACTGCCCCCATGATTCCCTCTGTCACTGCCCCCATGATTCCCCCTGTCACTGTCGCCCCTGATTCCCCCGTCACTGACCCCCTGATTCCCCCTGTCACTGACCCCCTGATTCCCCCGTCCGTGACCCCCTAATTCCCCCTGTCACTGACCCCCCTGATTCCCCCTGTCACTGCCCCCCTGATTCCTCCTGTCACTGCCCCCCTGATTCCCCCTGTCACTGACCCCCCTGATTCCCCCATCACTGACCCGCTGATTCCCCTGTCACTGCCCCCCTGATTCCCCCTGTCACTGCCCCCCTGTCCCCCCATCACTGCCCCCCTGATTCCCCCTGTCACTGACCCCCTGATTCCCCCTTCACTGCCCCTCTGATTCCCCGTCACTGACTCCCCTGATTCCACCGTCACTGCCCCCCTCATTCCCCCTGTCACTGACCCCCTGATTCCTCCTGTCACTGCCCCCCTGATTCCCTCTGACACTGCCCCCCTGATTCCCCCTGTCACTGACCCCCTGATTCCCCCTGTCAGTGACACCCTGATTCCCCCTGTCACTGCCTTCCTGATTCCCCGTCACTGAACCCCCCTGATTCCCCCACCACTAACCCCCCTGATTCCCCCTATTACTGCCCCCTGATTCCCCTGTCACTGCCCCCCCTGATTCCCCCTGTCACTGACCCCCCCTGACCCTCTGACACTGACCCCCTGTCACTGACCCCACTGATTCCCCTGTCGCTGACCCCCCTGATTCCCCCTGTCACTGCCCCCCTGTTTCCCCTGTCACTGACCCCCCTGATTCCTCTGTCACTGACCCCCTGATTCCCCCTGTCACTACCCCGCTGATTCCCCCTGTCACTGACCCCCCTGATTCCCCCTGTCACTGCCCCCATGATTCCTCCTGTCACTGCCCCCCTGATTCCCTCTGTCACTGATGCCCCTGATTCCCCCTGTCACTGACCCCCTTGATTCCCCCTGTCACTGACCCCCCTGATTCCCCCTGTCACTGACCCCCCTGATTACTCCTTTCACTGCCCCCATGATTCCCCCTGTCACTCTCCCTCCTGATTCCCCCGACACTGCCCCCCTGATTCCCCCTGTCACTGCCCCCCTGATTCCCCCATCACTGCCCCTGATTCCCCTGTCACTGCCCCCCTGATTCCCCTGTCACTGCCCCCCTGATTCCCCCTGTCACTGCCCCCCTGATTCCCTCTGTCACTGACCCCCCTGATTTCCCCTGTCACTGACCCCACTGATTCCCCCGTCACTGACCCCCCTGATTCCCTCTGTCACTGCCCCCATGAATCCCCCTGTCACTGTCGCCCCTGATTCCTCCGTCACTGACCCCCTGATTCCCACTGTCACTGACCCACTGTTTGACCTGTCACTGCCCCCCTGATTCCCCTGTCACTGACCCCCTGATTCCTCCTGTCACTGCCCCCCTGATTCCCCCGTCACTGACCCCCTGATTCCCCCTGTCACTGCACCCCTGATTCCCCCTGTCACTGCCCCCCTGATTCCCCCTGTCACCGTCCTCCCTGATTCCCCGTCACTGACCCCCCTGATTCCCCCGTCACTGACCCCCCTGATTCCCGGTCACTGACCCCCTGTTTCCGCCATCATTGCCCCCCTGATTCCCCCTGTCACTGCCCCCCTGACCCCCCGTCACTGCCCCCCTGATTCCCCGTCACTGACCCCCTGATTCCCCCGTCACTGCCCCTCTGATTCCCCGTCACTGACCCCCTGATTCCACCGTCACTGCCCCCCTGATTCCCCCTGTCACTGACCACCCTGATTCCCCCTGTCACTGCCCCCCTGATTCCTCCGTCACTGACCCCCTGATTCCCCCTGGCAGTGAACCCCTGATTCCCCCTGTCACTGCCTTCCTGATTCCCCCGTCACTGAACCCCCCTGATTCCCCCATCACTGATCCCCCTGAATCCCCCTGTTACTGCCTCCTGATTCCCCTGTCACCGCCCCACCTGATTCCCCCTGTCACTGACCCACCTGACCCCCTGTCACTGACCCCACTGATTCCCCTGTCACTGACCACCCTGATTACCCCTGACACTGCCCCCCCTGTTTCCCCTGTCACTGACCCCCCTGATTCCTCTGTCACTGACCCCCCTGATTCCCCCTGTCACTGTCCCCCTGATTCCCCCTGTCACTGCCCCCTGATTCCCCCGTCACTGCCCCCTGATTCCACTGTCACTGCCCCCTGATTCCCCTGTCACTGCCCCCCTGATTCCCCTGTCACTGCTACCCTGATTCCCCTGTCACTGACCCCCTGATTCCCCCTGTCACTGCCCCCCTGAATCCCCCTGTCACTGACCCCCCTGATTCCCCCTGTCAGTGACCCCCCTGATTCCCCCTGTCACTGACCCCCCTGATTACCCCTGTCACTGCCCCCATGATTCCCCCTGTCACAGACACCCCTGATTACCCCTGTCACTGACCCCCCTGATTCCCCCATCGCTGCCCCCCTGTTTCCCCCTGTCACTGTCCCCCCTGGTTCCCCCGTCACTGCCCCCCTGATTCCCCCTGTCACTGCCCCCCTGATTCCCCCATCAGTGACCCCCCTGATACCCCCTGTTACTGCCCATTGATTCCCCTGTCACTGCCCCCCCTGATTCCCCCTGTCACTGACCCCCCGATCCCCTGTCACTGACCCCCTGTCAGTGACCCCCGATTACCCCTGTCACGCCACCCCTGATTCCCCCATCACTGCCCCTGATTCCCCTGTCACTGCCCCCTGATTCCCCTGTCACTGCCCCCCTGATTCCCCCTGTCACTGCCCCCCTGATTCCCTCTGTCACTGACCCCCCTGATTTCCCCTGTCACTGACCCCACTGATTCCCCCGTCACTGACCCCCCTGATTCCCTCTGTCACTGCCCCCATGAATCCCCCTGTCACTGTCGCCCCTGATTCCTCCGTCACTGACCCCCTGATTCCCACTGTCACTGACCCACTGTTTGACCTGTCACTGCCCCCCCTGATTCCCCTGTCACTGACCCCCTGATTCCTCCTGTCACTGCCCCCCCTGATTCCCTCGTCACTGACCCCCTGATTCCCCCTGTCACTGCACCCCTGATTCCCCCTGTCACTGCCCCCCTGATTCCCCCTGTCACTGTCCTCCCTGATTCCCCGTCACTGACCCCCCTGATTCCCCCGTCACTGACCCCCCTGATTCCCGGTCACTGACCCCCTGTTTCCGCCATCATTGCCCCCCTGATTCCCCCTGTCACTGCCCCCCTGACCCCCCGTCACTGCCCCCCTGATTCCCCCTGTCACTGACCCCCTGATTCCCCCGTCACTGCCCCTCTGATTCCCCGTCACTGACCCCCCTGATTCCACCGTCACTGCCCCCCCTGATTCCCCCTGTCACTGACCACCCTGATTCCCCCCTGTCACTGCCCCCCTGATTCCTCCTATCACTGCCCCCCTGATTCCCTCTGTCACTGCCCCCCTGATTCCCCCGTCACTGACCCACTCATTCCCCCTGGCAGTGAACCCCTGATTCCCCCTGTCACTGCCTTCCTGATTCCGCCGTCACTGAACCCCCCTGATTCCCCCATCACTGATCCCCCTGAATCCCCCTGTTACTGCCTCCTGATTCCCCTGTCACCGCCCCCCCCGATTCCCCCTGTCACTGACCCACCTGACCCCCTGTCACTGACCCCACTGATTCCCCTGTCACTGACCCCCCTGATTACCCCTGTCACTGCCCCCCCTGTTTCCCCTGTCACTGACCCCCCTGATTCCTCTGTCACTGTCCCCCTGATTCCCCCTGTCACTGCCCCCTGATTCCCCCGTCACTGCCCCCTGATTCCACTGTCACTGCCCCCTGATTCCCCTGTCACTGCCCCCCTGATTCCCCTGTCACTGCTACCCTGATTCCCCTGTCACTGATCCCCTGCACTGCTACCCTGATTCCCCTGTCACTGATCCCCTGATTCCCCCTGTCACTGCCCCCCTGAATCCCCCTGTCACTGACCCCCCTGATTCCCCCTGTCAGTGACTCCCTGATTCCCCCTGTCACTGACCCCCCTGATTCCCCCTGTCACAGACCCCCCTGATTACCCCTGTCACTGACCCCCCTGATTACCCCTGTCACTGACCCCCCTGATTCCCCCTGTCACTGACCCCCCTGATTCCCCCTGTCACAGACCCCCCTGATTACCCTGTCACTGACCCCCCTGATTACCCCTGTCACTGACCCCCTGATTCCCCCATCGCTGCCCCCCTGTTTCCCCTGTCTCTGTCCCCCCTGGTTCCCCCGTCACTGCCCCCCTGATTCCCCCTGTCACTGCCCCCCTGATTCCCCCGTCAGTGACCCCCCTGATACCCCCTGTTACTGCCCATTGATTCCCCTGTCACTGCCCCCCCTGATTCCCCCTGTCACTGACCCCCCGATCCCCTGTCACTGACCCCCTGTCAGTGACCCCTGATTCCCCCTGTCACGCCACCCCTGATTCCCCTGTCACTGCCCCCCTGATTCCCCTGTCACGCCACCCCAGATTCCCCCTGTCACTGCCCCCCTGAACCCCTGACACTGACCCCCCTGATTCCCCCTGTCACTGCCCCCCTGATTCCCCTGTCACTGACCCCTGATTCCCCTGTCACTGCCCCCCCTGATTCCCTGTCACTGCCACCCCTGATTCCCCTGTCACTGTCCCCCCTGTTTCCCCTGTCACTGCACCCCCTGATTCCCTGTCATTGCCCCTGATTCCCCCTGTCACTGACACCTGACTCCCCTGACACTGCCCCCCTGATTCCCCTGTCACTGCCACCCCTGATTCCCCTGTCACTGACCCACTGGATTCCCCTGTCATTGCCCCCCTGAACCCCCTGACACTGACCCCCCTGATTCCCCCTGTCACTGACAACTGACTCCCCTGACACTGCCCCCCTGATTCCCCCTGTCACTGACCCCTGATTCCCCTGTCACTGCCCCCCTGATTCCCCTGTCACTGCCACCCCTGATTCCCCTGTCACTGACCCACTGGATTCCCCTGTCATTGCCCCCTGAACCCCTGACACTGACCCCCCTGATTCCCCCTGTCACTGACACCTGATTCCCTGTCACTGCCCCCCTGATTCCCCTGTCACTGACCCCCCTGATTCCCCTGTCACTGACCCCCCTGATTCCCCCGTCACTGCCCCCTTATTCCCCCTGTCACTGACCCCCCTGATTCCCCGGTCACTGCCCCCTGATTCCCCTGTCACTGACCCCCCTGATTCCCCCGTCACTGCCACCTTATTCCCCCTGTCACTGCCCCCCTGATTCCCCTGTCACTGACCCCCCTGATTCCCCTGTCACTGCCCCCTGATTCCCCTGTCACTGACCCCCCTGATTCCCCCGTCACTGACCCCCTGATTCCCCCGTCACTGCCCCTGATTCCCCTGTCACTGACCCCCCTGATTCCCCCCGTCACTGACCCCCTGATTCCCACGTCACTGCCCCATGATTCCCCTGTCACTGCCCCCCTGATTCCCCTGTCACTGCCCCCATGATTCCCCCAGTCACTGCCCCCATGATTCCCCTGTCACTGACCCCCCGATTCCCCCTGTCACTGACCCCCCTGATTCCCCCGTCACTGACCCCCTGATTATCCCTGTCACTGACCCCTGATTCCCCCGTCACTGCCCCCCGGATTCCCCCTGTACTGCCCCTTGATTCCCCTTTCACTGCCCCCTGATTCCCCTGTCACTGTCCCCCTGATTCCCCTGTCACTGACACCCTGATTCCCCCTGTCACTGCCCCCCTGATTCCCCCGTCACTGCCCCCTGATTCCCCCGTCACTGCCCCCTGATTCCCCTGTCACTGCCCCCTGATTCCCCTGTCACTGACCCCCTGATTCCCCCTGTCACTGCCCCCCTGAATCCCCCTGTCACTGACCCCCCTGATTCCCCTGACAGTGACCCCCCTGATTCCCCCTGTCACTGACCCCCCTGATTCCCCCTGTCAGTGACCCCCCTGATTCCCCCTTTCACTGACCCCCCTGATTCCCCCATCACTGCCCCGTTTCCCCCTGTCACTGTCCCCCCTGCTTCCCCCATCACTGCCCCCCTGATTCCCCCTGTCACTGCCCCCCTGATTCCCCCGTCAGTGACCCCCCTGATACCCCCCGTTACTGCCCCTTGATTCCCCTGTCACTGCCCCCCCTGATTCCCCCTGTCACTGACCCCCCGATCCCCTGTCACTGACCCCCTGTCAGTGACCCCCGATTCCCCCTGTCACGCCACCCCTGACTCCCCTGACACTGCCCCCCTGATTCCCCCTGTCACTGACCCCCCGATCCCCTGTCACTGACCCCCTGTTTCCCCCGTCACTGCCCCCATGATTCCCCCTGTCACTGCCCCCCTGATTCCCCCGTCACTGCCCCCTTATTCCCCGTCACTGACCCCTGATTCCCCTGTCACTGCCCCCCTGATTCCCCGGTCACTGCCCCCTGATTCCCCGTCACTGACCCCTGATTCCCCTGTCACTGCCCCCCTGATTCCCCTGTCACTGACCCCCCTGATTCCCCTGTCACTGACCCCCCTGATTCCCCGGTCACTGCCCCCTGATTCCCCGTCACTGACCCCTGATTCCCCTATCACTGCCCCCCTGATTCCCCTGTCACTGACCCCCCTGATTCCCCTGTCACTGACCCCCCTGATTCCCCTGTCACTGACCCCCCTGATTCCCCCGTCACTGCCCCCTGATTCCCCTGTCACTGACCCTCCTGATTCCCCCCGTCACTGACCCCCTGATTCCCACGTCACTGCCCCCATGATTCCCCCTGTCACTGCCCCCCTGATTCCCCTGTCACTGCCCCCATGATTCCCCCGTCACTGACCCCCCGATTCCCCCTGTCACTGACCCCCCTGATTCCCCCGTCACTGACCCCCTGATTATCCCTGTCACTGTCCCCCCTGATTCACCCGTCACTGCCCCCCGGATTCCCCCTGTCACTGCCCCTTGATTCCCCTTTCACTGCCCCCTGATTCCCCTGTCACTGTCCCCGATTCCCCTGTCACTGACACCCTGATTCCCCCTGTCACTGCCCCCCTGATTCCCCCTGTCACTGCCCCCCTGATTCCCCCGTCACTGCCCCCTGATTCCCCTGTCACTGCCCCCTGATTCCCCTGTCACTGCCCCCCTGATTCCCCTGTCACTGCCCCCCTGATTCCCCTGTCACTGACCCCCTGATTCCCCCTGTCACTGCCCCCCTGAATCCCCCTGTCACTGACCCCCCTGATTCCCCCTGTCAGTGACCCCCCTGATTCCCCCTGTCAGTGACCCCCCTGATTCCCCCTGTCACTGACCCCCCTGATTACCCCTGTCACTGCCCCCATGATTCCCCCTGTCACAGATCCCCCTGATTTCCCCTGTCACTGACCCCCCTGATTCCCCCATCACTGGCCCCCTGTTTCCCCCTGTCACTGTCGCCCCTGGTTCCCCCGTCACTGCCCCCTGATTCCCCTGTCACTGCCCCCTGATTCCCCTGTCACTGCCCCCCTGATTCCCCTGTCACTGCCCCCTGATTCCCCCGTCACTGCCCCCTGATTCCCCTGTCACTGCCCCCTGATTCCCCTGTCACTGCCCCCCTGATTCCCCTGTCACTGCCCCCTGATTCCCCTGTCACTGCCCCCCTGATTCCCCTGTCACTGCCACCCCTGATTCCCCTGTCACTGACCCACTGGATTCCCCTGTCATTGCCCCCCTGAACCCCCTGACACTGACCCCCCTGATTCCCCCTGTCACTGACACCTGATTCCCCTGTCACTGCCCCCCTGATTCCCCTGTCACTGACCCCCCTGATTCCCCTGTCACTGACCCCCCTGATTCCCCCGTCACTGCCCCCTTATTCCCCCTGTCACTGACCCCCCTGATTCCCCGGTCACTGCCCCCTGATTCCCCTGTCACTGACCCCCCTGATTCCCCCATCACTGCCACCTTATTCCCCCTGTCACTGCCCCCCTGATTCCCCTGTCACTGACCCCCCTGATTCCCCTGTCACTGACCCCCCTGATTCCCCCGTCACTGCCCCCTGATTCCCCTGTCACTGACCCCCCTGATTCCCCCCGTCACTGACCCCCTGATTCCCACGTCACTGCCCCCATGATTCCCCCTGTCACTGCCCCCCTGATTCCCCTGTCACTGCCCCCATGATTCCCCCTGTCACTGCCCCCATGATTCCCCCTGTCACTGACCCCCCGATTCCCCCTGTCACTGACCCCCCTGATACCCCCGTCACTGACCCCCTGATTATCCCTGTCACTGACCCCCTGATTCCCCCGTCACTGCCCCCCGGATTCCCCCTGTCACTGCCCCTTGATTCCCCTTTCACTGCCCCCTGATTCCCCTGTCACTGTCCCCCTGATTCCCCTGTCACTGACACCCTGATTCCCCCTGTCACTGCCCCCCTGATTCCCCCGTCACTGCCCCCTGATTCCCCCGTCACTGCCCCCCTGATTCCCCTGTCACTGCCCCCTGATTCCCCTGTCACTGACCCCCTGATTCCCCCTGTCACTGCCCCCCTGAATCCCCCTGTCACTGACCCCCCTGATTCCCCCTGTCAGTGACCCCCCTGATTCCCCCTGTCACTGACCCCCCTGATTCCCCCTGTCAGTGACCTCCCTGATTCCCCCTTTCACTGACCCCCCTGATTCCCCCATCACTGCCCCGTTTCCCCCTGTCACTGTCCCCCCTGCTTCCCCCATCACTGCCCCCCTGATTCCCCCTGTCACTGCCCCCCTGATTCCCCCGTCAGTGACCCACCTGATACCCCCCGTTACTGCCCCTTGATTCCCCTGTCACTGCCCCCCCTGATTCCCCCTGTCACTGACCCCCCGATCCCCTGTCACTGACCCCCTGTCAGTGACCCCCGATTCCCCCTGCCACGCCACCCCTGACTCCCCTGACACTGCCCCCCTGATTCCCCCTGTCACTGACCCCCCGATCTCCTGTCACTGACCCCCTGTTTCCCCCGTCACTGCCCCCATGATTCCCCCTGTCACTGCCCCCCTGATTCCCCCGTCACTGCCCCCTTATTCCCCGTCACTGACCCCTGATTCCCCTGTCACTGCCCCCCTGATTCCCCGGTCACTGCCCCCTGATTCCCCGTCACTGACCCCTGATTCCCCTGTCACTGCCCCGCTGATTCCCCTGTCACTGACCCCCCTGATTCCCCCTGTCACTGCCCCCCTGATTCCCCCGTCACTGCCCCCTTATTCCCCGTCACTGACCCCTGATTCCCCTGTCACTGACCCCCCTGATTCCCCGGTCACTGCCCCCTGATTCCCCGTCACTGCCCCCCTGATTCCCCTGTCACTGACCCCCCTGATTCCCCTGTCACTGACCCCCCTGATTCCCCTGTCACTGACCCCCCTGATTCCCCCGTCACTGACCCCTGATTCCCCTGTCACTGACCCTCCTGATTGCCCCCGTCACTGACCCCCTGATTCCCACGTCACTGCCCCCATGATTCCCCCTGTCACTGCCCCCCTGATTCCCCTGTCACTGCCCCCATGATTCCCCCGTCACTGACCCCCCGATTCCCCCTGTCACTGACCCCCCTGATTCCCCCGTCACTGACCCCCTGATTATCCCTGTCACTGTCCCCCCTGATTCACCCATCACTGCCCCCCGGATTCCCCCTGTCACTGCCCCTTGATTCCCCTTTCACTGCCCCCTGATTCCCCTGTCAATGTCCCCGATTCCCCTGTCACTGACACCCTGATTCCCCCTGTCACTGCCCCCCTGATTCCCCCTGTCACTGCCCCCCTGATTCCCCCGTCACTGCCCCCTGATTCCCCTGTCACTGCCCCCTGATTCCCCTGTCACTGCCCCCCTGATTCCCCTGTCACTGCCCCCCTGATTCCCCTGTCACTGACCCCCTGATTCCCCCTGTCACTGCCCCCCTGAATCCCCCTGTCACTGACCCCCCTGATTCCCCCTGTCAGTGACCCCCCTGATTCCCCCTGTCAGTGACCCCCCTGATTCCCCCTGTCACTGATCCCCCTGATTTCCCCTGTCACTGACCCCCCTGATTCCCCCATCACTGGCCCCCTGTTTCCCCCTGTCACTGTCGCCCCTGGTTCCCCCGTCACTGCCCCCTGATTCCCCTGTCACTGCCCCCCTGATTCCCCTGTCACTGCCCCCTGATTCCCCCGTCACTGCCCCCTGATTCCCCTGTCACTGCCCCCTGATTCCCCTGTCACTGCCCCCCTGATTCCCCTGTCACTGCCCCCTGATTCCCCTGTCACTGACCCCCTGATTCCCCCTGTCACTGCCCCCCTGAATCCCCCTGTCACTGACCCCCCTGATTCCCCCTGTCACTGCCCCCCCTGATTCCCCCATTCACTGACCCCCCTGATTCCCCCATCACTGCCCCGTTTCCCCCTGTCACTGTCCCCCCTGCTTCCCCCATCACTGCCCCCCTGATTCCCCCTGTCTCTGCCTCCCTGATTCCCCTGTCACTGCCCCCCCCTGATTCCCCCTGTCACTGACCCCCCGATCCCCTGTCACTGACCCCCTGTCAGTGACCCCCGATTCCCCCTGTCACGCCACCCCTGATTCCCCTGTCACTGTCCCCCCTGTTTCCCCTGTCACTGCCCCCCCTGATTCCCCCTGTCACTGCCCCCTGATTCCCCCTGTCACTGACACCTGACTCCCCTGTCACTGCCCCCCTGATTCCCTCTGTCACTGACCCCCCTGATTTCCCCTGTCACTGACCCCACTGATTCCCCCGTCACTGACCCCCCTGATTCCCTCTGTCACTGCCCCCATGAATCCCCCTGTCACTGTCGCCCCTGATTCCTCCGTCACTGACCCCCTGATTCCCACTGTCACTGACCCACTGTTTGACCTGTCACTGCCCCCCTGATTCCCCTGTCACTGACCCCCTGATTCCTCCTGTCACTGCCCCCCTGATTCCCCCGTCACTGACCCCCTGATTCCCCCTGTCACTGCACCCCTGATTCCCCCTGTCACTGCCCCCCTGATTCCCCCTGTCACTGTCCTCCCTGATTCCCCGTCACTGACCCCCCTGATTCCCCCGTCACTAACCCCCCTGATTCCCGGTCACTGACCCCCTGTTTCCGCCATCATTGCCCCCCTGATTCCCCCTGTCACTGCCCCCCTGACCCCCCGTCACTGCCCCCCTGATTCCCCCTGTCACTGACCCCCTGATTCCCCCTGTCACTGCCCCTCTGATTCCCCGTCACTGACCCCCCTGATACCCCCGTCACTGACCCCCTGATTATCCCTGTCACTGACCCCCTGATTCCCCCGTCACTGCCCCCCGGATTCCCCCTGTCACTGCCCCTTGATTCCCCTTTCACTGCCCCCTGATTCCCCTGTCACTGTCCCCCTGATTCCCCTGTCACTGACACCCTGATTCCCCCTGTCACTGCCCCCCTGATTCCCCCGTCACTGCCCCCTGATTCCCCCGTCACTGCCCCCCTGATTCCCCTGTCACTGCCCCCTGATTCCCCTGTCACTGACCCCCTGATTCCCCCTGTCACTGCCCCCCTGAATCCCCCTGTCACTGACCCCCCTGATTCCCCCTGTCAGTGACCCCCCTGATTCCCCCTGTCACTGACCCCCCTGATTCCCCCTGTCAGTGACCTCCCTGATTCCCCCTTTCACTGACCCCCCTGATTCCCCCATCACTGCCCCGTTTCCCCCTGTCACTGTCCCCCCTGCTTCCCCCATCACTGCCCCCCTGATTCCCCCTGTCACTGCCCCCCTGATTCCCCGTCAGTGACCCACCTGATACCCCCCGTTACTGCCCCTTGATTCCCCTGTCACTGCCCCCCCTGATTCCCCCTGTCACTGACCCCCCGATCCCCTGTCACTGACCCCCTGTCAGTGACCCCCGATTCCCCCTGCCACGCCACCCCTGACTCCCCTGACACTGCCCCCCTGATTCCCCCTGTCACTGACCCCCCGATCTCCTGTCACTGACCCCCTGTTTCCCCCGTCACTGCCCCCATGATTCCCCCTGTCACTGCCCCCCTGATTCCCCCGTCACTGCCCCCTTATTCCCCGTCACTGACCCCTGATTCCCCTGTCACTGCCCCCCTGATTCCCCGGTCACTGCCCCCTGATTCCCCGTCACTGACCCCTGATTCCCCTGTCACTGCCCCGCTGATTCCCCTGTCACTGACCCCCCTGATTCCCCCTGTCACTGCCCCCCTGATTCCCCCGTCACTGCCCCCTTATTCCCCGTCACTGACCCCTGATTCCCCTGTCACTGACCCCCCTGATTCCCCGGTCACTGCCCCCTGATTCCCCGTCACTGCCCCCCTGATTCCCCTGTCACTGACCCCCCTGATTCCCCTGTCACTGACCCCCCTGATTCCCCTGTCACTGACCCCCCTGATTCCCCCGTCACTGACCCCTGATTCCCCTGTCACTGACCCTCCTGATTGCCCCCGTCACTGACCCCCTGATTCCCACGTCACTGCCCCCATGATTCCCCCTGTCACTGCCCCCCTGATTCCCCTGTCACTGCCCCCATGATTCCCCCGTCACTGACCCCCCGATTCCCCCTGTCACTGACCCCCCTGATTCCCCCGTCACTGACCCCCTGATTATCCCTGTCACTGTCCCCCCTGATTCACCCATCACTGCCCCCCGGATTCCCCCTGTCACTGCCCCTTGATTCCCCTTTCACTGCCCCCTGATTCCCCTGTCAATGTCCCCGATTCCCCTGTCACTGACACCCTGATTCCCCCTGTCACTGCCCCCCTGATTCCCCCTGTCACTGCCCCCCTGATTCCCCCGTCACTGCCCCCTGATTCCCCTGTCACTGCCCCCTGATTCCCCTGTCACTGCCCCCCTGATTCCCCTGTCACTGCCCCCCTGATTCCCCTGTCACTGACCCCCTGATTCCCCCTGTCACTGCCCCCCTGAATCCCCCTGTCACTGACCCCCCTGATTCCCCCTGTCAGTGACCCCCCTGATTCCCCCTGTCAGTGACCCCCCTGATTCCCCCTGTCACTGATCCCCCTGATTTCCCCTGTCACTGACCCCCCTGATTCCCCCATCACTGGCCCCCTGTTTCCCCCTGTCACTGTCGCCCCTGGTTCCCCCGTCACTGCCCCCTGATTCCCCTGTCACTGCCCCCCTGATTCCCCTGTCACTGCCCCCTGATTCCCCCGTCACTGCCCCCTGATTCCCCTGTCACTGCCCCCTGATTCCCCTGTCACTGCCCCCCTGATTCCCCTGTCACTGCCCCCTGATTCCCCTGTCACTGACCCCCTGATTCCCCCTGTCACTGCCCCCCTGAATCCCCCTGTCACTGACCCCCCTGATTCCCCCTGTCACTGCCCCCCCTGATTCCCCCATTCACTGACCCCCCTGATTCCCCCATCACTGCCCCGTTTCCCCCTGTCACTGTCCCCCCTGCTTCCCCCATCACTGCCCCCCTGATTCCCCCTGTCTCTGCCTCCCTGATTCCCCTGTCACTGCCCCCCCCTGATTCCCCCTGTCACTGACCCCCCGATCCCCTGTCACTGACCCCCTGTCAGTGACCCCCGATTCCCCCTGTCACGCCACCCCTGATTCCCCTGTCACTGTCCCCCCTGTTTCCCCTGTCACTGCCCCCCCTGATTCCCCCTGTCACTGCCCCCTGATTCCCCCTGTCACTGACACCTGACTCCCCTGTCACTGCCCCCCTGATTCCCTCTGTCACTGACCCCCCTGATTTCCCCTGTCACTGACCCCACTGATTCCCCCGTCACTGACCCCCCTGATTCCCTCTGTCACTGCCCCCATGAATCCCCCTGTCACTGTCGCCCCTGATTCCTCCGTCACTGACCCCCTGATTCCCACTGTCACTGACCCACTGTTTGACCTGTCACTGCCCCCCTGATTCCCCTGTCACTGACCCCCTGATTCCTCCTGTCACTGCCCCCCTGATTCCCCCGTCACTGACCCCCTGATTCCCCCTGTCACTGCACCCCTGATTCCCCCTGTCACTGCCCCCCTGATTCCCCCTGTCACTGTCCTCCCTGATTCCCCGTCACTGACCCCCCTGATTCCCCCGTCACTAACCCCCCTGATTCCCGGTCACTGACCCCCTGTTTCCGCCATCATTGCCCCCCTGATTCCCCCTGTCACTGCCCCCCTGACCCCCCGTCACTGCCCCCCTGATTCCCCCTGTCACTGACCCCCTGATTCCCCCTGTCACTGCCCCTCTGATTCCCCGTCACTGACCCCCTGATTCCACCGTCACTGCCCCCCTGATTCCCCCTGTCACTGACCACCCTAATTCCCCCTGTCACTGCCCCCCTGATTCCTCCTATCACTGCCCCCCTGATTCCCTCTGTCACTGCCCCCCTGATTCCCCCGTCACTGACCCACTCATTCCCCCTGGCAGTGAACCCCTGATTCCCCCTGTCACTGCCTTCCTGATTCCCCCGTCACTGAACCCCCCTGATTCCCCCATCACTGATCCCCCTGAATCCCCCTGTTACTGCCTCCTGATTCCCCTGTCACCGCCCCCCCCTGATTCCCCCTGTCACTGACCCACCTGACCCCCTGTCACTGACCCCACTGATTCCCCTGTCACTGACCCCCCTGATTACCCCTGTCACTGCCCCCCCTGTTTCCCCTGTCACTGACCCCCCTGATTCCTCTGTCACTGACCCCCCTGATTCCCCCTGTCACTGTCCCCCTGATTCCCCCTGTCACTGCCCCCTGATTCCCCCGTCACTGCCCCCTGATTCCACTGTCACTGCCCCCTGATTCCCCTGTCATTGCCCCCCTGATTCCCCTGTCACTGCTACCCTGATTCCCCTGTCACTGACCCCCTGATTCCCCCTGTCACTGCCCCCCTGAATCCCCCTGTCACTGACCCCCCTGATTCCCCCTGTCAGTGACCCCCCTGATTCCCCCTGTCACTGACCCGCCTGATTACCCCTGTCACTGCCCCCCATGATTCCCCCTGTCACAGACCCCCCTGATTACCCCTGTCACTGACCCCCTGATTCCCCCTGTCACTGCCCCCCTGATTCCCCCGTCAGTGACCCCCCTGATACCCCCTGTTACTGCCCATTGATTCCCCTGTCACTGCCCCCCCTGATTCCCCCTGTCACTGACCCCCCGATCCCCTGTCACTGACCCCCTGTCAGTGACCCCTGATTCCCCCTGTCACGCCACCCCTGATTCCCCTGTCACTGTCCCCCCTGATTCCCCCTGTCACTGACCCCCCTGATTCCCCCTTTCACTGCCCCCATGATTCCCCCTGTCACTCTCCCTCCTGATTCCCCCGACACTGCCCCCCTGATTCCCCCTGTCACTGCCCCCCTGATTCCCCCATCACTGCCCCTGATTCCCCTGTCACTGCCCCCCTGATTCCCCTGTCACTGCCCCCCTGATTCCCCCTGTCACTGCCCCCCTGATTCCCTCTGTCACTGACCCCCCTGATTTCCCCTGTCACTGACCCCACTGATTCCCCCGTCACTGACCCCCCTGATTCCCTCTGTCACTGCCCCCATGAATCCCCCTGTCACTGTCGCCCCTGATTCCTCCGTCACTGACCCCCTGATTCCCACTGTCACTGACCCACTGTTTGACCTGTCACTGCCCCCCTGATTCCCCTGTCACTGACCCCCTGATTCCTCCTGTCACTGCCCCCCTGATTCCCCTGTCACTGACCCCCTGATTCCCCCTGTCACTGCCCCCCTGAATCCCCCTGTCACTGACCCCCCTGATTCCCCCTGTCAGTGACCCCCCTGATTCCCCCTGTCAGTGACCCCCCTGATTCCCCCTGTCACTGATCCCCCTGATTTCCCCTGTCACTGACCCCCCTGATTCCCCCATCACTGGCCCCCTGTTTCCCCCTGTCACTGTCGCCCCTGGTTCCCCCGTCACTGCCCCCTGATTCCCCTGTCACTGCCCCCCTGATTCCCCTGTCACTGCCCCCTGATTCCCCCGTCACTGCCCCCTGATTCCCCTGTCACTGCCCCCTGATTCCCCTGTCACTGCCCCCCTGATTCCCCTGTCACTGCCCCCTGATTCCCCTGTCACTGACCCCCTGATTCCCCCTGTCACTGCCCCCCTGAATCCCCCTGTCACTGACCCCCCTGATTCCCCCTGTCACTGCCCCCCCTGATTCCCCCTTTCACTGACCCCCCTGATTCCCCCATCACTGCCCCGTTTCCCCCTGTCACTGTCCCCCCTGCTTCCCCCATCACTGCCCCCCTGATTCCCCCTGTCTCTGCCTCCCTGATTCCCCTGTCACTGCCCCCCCCTGATTCCCCCTGTCACTGACCCCCCGATCCCCTGTCACTGACCCCCTGTCAGTGACCCCCGATTCCCCCTGTCACGCCACCCCTGATTCCCCTGTCACTGTCCCCCCTGTTTCCCCTGTCACTGCCCCCCCCTGATTCCCCCTGTCACTGCCCCCTGATTCCCCCTGTCACTGACACCTGACTCCCCTGTCACTGCCCCCCTGATTCCCTCTGTCACTGACCCCCCTGATTTCCCCTGTCACTGACCCCACTGATTCCCCCGTCACTGACCCCCCTGATTCCCTCTGTCACTGACCCACTGTTTGACCTGTCACTGCCCCCCTGATTCCCCTGTCACTGACCCCCTGATTCCTCCTGTCACTGCCCCCCTGATTCCCCCGTCACTGACCCCCTGATTCCCCCTGTCACTGCACCCCTGATTCCCCCTGTCACTGCCCCCCTGATTCCCCCTGTCACTGTCCTCCCTGATTCCCCGTCACTGACCCCCCTGATTCCCCCGTCACTAACCCCCCTGATTCCCGGTCACTGACCCCCTGTTTCCGCCATCATTGCCCCCCTGATTCCCCCTGTCACTGCCCCCCTGACCCCCCGTCACTGCCCCCCTGATTCCCCCTGTCACTGACCCCCTGATTCCCCCGTCACTGCCCCTCTGATTCCCCGTCACTGACCCCCTGATTCCACCGTCACTGCCCCCCTGATTCCCCCTGTCACTGACCACCCTAATTCCCCCTGTCACTGCCCCCCTGATTCCTCCTATCACTGCCCCCCTGATTCCCTCTGTCACTGCCCCCCTGATTCCCCCGTCACTGACCCACTCATTCCCCCTGGCAGTGAACCCCTGATTCCCCCTGTCACTGCCTTCCTGATTCCCCCGTCACTGAACCCCCCTGATTCCCCCATCACTGATCCCCCTGAATCCCCCTGTTACTGCCTCCTGATTCCCCTGTCACCGCCCCCCCTGATTCCCCCTGTCACTGACCCACCTGACCCCCTGTCACTGACCCCACTGATTCCCCTGTCACTGACCCCCCTGATTACCCCTGTCACTGCCCCCCCTGTTTCCCCTGTCACTGACCCCCCTGATTCCTCTGTCACTGACCCCCCTGATTCCCCCTGTCACTGTCCCCCTGATTCCCCCTGTCACTGCCCCCTGATTCCCCCGTCACTGCCCCCTGATTCCACTGTCACTGCCCCCTGATTCCCCTGTCATTGCCCCCCTGATTCCCCTGTCACTGCTACCCTGATTCCCCTGTCACTGACCCCCTGATTCCCCCTGTCACTGCCCCCCTGAATCCCCCTGTCACTGACCCCCCTGATTCCCCCTGTCAGTGACCCCCCTGATTCCCCCTGTCACTGACCCGCCTGATTACCCCTGTCACTGCCCCCATGATTCCCCCTGTCACAGACCCCCCTGATTACCCCTGTCACTGACCCCCTGATTCCCCCTGTCACTGCCCCCCTGATTCCCCCGTCAGTGACCCCCCTGATACCCCCTGTTACTGCCCATTGATTCCCCTGTCACTGCCCCCCCTGATTCCCCCTGTCACTGACCCCCCGATCCCCTGTCACTGACCCCCTGTCAGTGACCCCTGATTCCCCCTGTCACGCCACCCCTGATTCCCCTGTCACTGTCCCCCCTGATTCCCCCTGTCACTGACCCCCCTGATTACTCCTTTCACTGCCCCCATGATTCCCCCTGTCACTCTCCCTCCTGATTCCCCCGACACTGCCCCCCTGATTCCCCCTGTCACTGCCCCCCTGATTCCCCCATCACTGCCCCTGATTCCCCTGTCACTGCCCCCCTGATTCCCCTGTCACTGCCCCCCTGATTCCCCCTGTCACTGCCCCCCTGATTCCCTCTGTCACTGACCCCCCTGATTTCCCCTGTCACTGACCCCACTGATTCCCCCGTCACTGACCCCCCTGATTCCCTCTGTCACTGCCCCCATGAATCCCCCTGTCACTGTCGCCCCTGATTCCTCCGTCACTGACCCCCTGATTCCCCCTGTCACTGACCCACTGTTTGACCTGTCACTGCCCCCCTGATTCCCCTGTCACTGACCCCCTGATTCCTCCTGTCACTGCCCCCCCTGATTCCCCCGTCACTGACCCCCTGATTCCCCCTGTCACTGCACCCCTGATTCCCCCTGTCACTGCCCCCCTGATTCCCCCTGTCACTGTCCTCCCTGATTCCCCGTCACTGACCCCCCTGATTCCCCCGTCACTGACCCCCCTGATTCCCGGTCACTGACCCCCTGTTTCCGCCATCATTGCCCCCCTGATTCCCCCTGTCACTGCCCCCCTGACCCCCCGTCACTGCCCCCCTGATTCCCCCTGTCACTGACCCCCTGATTCCACCGTCACTGCCCCCCTGATTCCCCCTGTCACTGACCACCCTGATTCCCCCTGTCACTGCCCCCCTGATTCCTCCTATCACTGCCCCCCTGATTCCCTCTGTCACTGCCCCCCTGATTCCCCCGTCACTGACCCACTCATTCCCCCTGGCAGTGAACCCCTGATTCCCCCTGTCACTGCCTTCCTGATTCCCCCGTCACTGAACCCCCCTGATTCCCCCATCACTGATCCCCCTGAATCCCCCTGTTACTGCCTCCTGATTCCCCTGTCACCGCCCCCCCCTGATTCCCCCTGTCACTGACCCACCTGACCCCCTGTCACTGACCCCACTGATTCCCCTGTCACTGACCCCCCTGATTACCCCTGTCACTGCCCCCCCTGTTTCCCCTGTCACTGACCCCCCTGATTCCTCTGTCACTGACCCCCCTGATTCCCCCTGTCACTGTCCCCCTGATTCCCCCTGTCACTGCCCCCTGATTCCCCCGTCACTGCCCCCTGATTCCACTGTCACTGCCCCTGATTCCCCTGTCACTGCCCCCCTGATTCCCCTGTCACTGCTACCCTGATTCCCCTGTCACTGACCCCCTGATTCCCCCTGTCAGTGACCCCCCTGATTCCCCCTGTCACTGACCCCCCTGATTACCCCTGTCACTGCCCCCATGATTCCCCCTGTCACAGACCCCCCTGATTACCCCTGTCACTGACCCCCCTGATTCCCCCATCGCTGCCCCCCTGTTTCCCCCTGTCACTGACCCCCCTGATTACCCCTGTCACTGCCCCCATGATTCCCCCTGTCACAGACCCCCCTGATTACCCCTGTCACTGACCCCCCTGATTCCCCCATCACTTCCCCCCTGATTCCCCCTGTCACTGCCCCCCTGATTCCCCCGTCAGTGACCCCCCTGAAACCCCCTGTTACTGCCCATTGATTCCCCTGTCACTGCCCCCCCTGATTCCCCCTGTCACTGACCCCCCGATCCCCTGTCACTGACCCCCTGTCAGTGACCCCTGATTCCCCTGTCACTGCCCCCCCTGATTCCCCCTGTCACTGACCCCCCGATCCCCTGTCACTGACCCCCTGTCAGTGACCCCTGATTCCCCCTGTCACGCCACCCCTGATTCCCCCTGACACTGACCCCCCTGATTCCCCTGTCACTGACACCTGATTCCCCTGTCACTGCCCCCTGATTCCCCTGTCACTGCCCCCCCTGATTCCCCTGTCACTGCCACCCCTGATTCCCCTGTCACTGCCCCCTGATTCCCCTGTCACTGCCCCCCCTGATTCCCCTGTCACTGCCACCCCTGATTCCCCTGTCACTGCCACCCCTGATTCCCCTGACACTGCCCCCCTGATTCCCCCTGTCACTGACCCCTGATTCCCCTGTCACTGCCCCCCCTGATTCCCCTGTCACTGCCACCCCTGATTCCCCTGTCACTGACCCACTGGATTCCCCTGTCATTGCCCCCCTGAACCCCCTGACACTGACCCCCCTGATTCCCCCTGTCACTGACAACTGACTCCCCTGACACTGCCCCCCTGATTCCCCCTGTCACTGACCCCTGATTCCCCTGTCACTGCCCCCCTGATTCCCCTGTCACTGCCACCCCTGATTCCCCTGTCACTGACCCACTGGATTCCCCTGTCATTGCCCCCCTGAACCCCCTGACACTGACCCCCCTGATTCCCCCTGTCTCTGACACCTGATTCCCCTGTCACTGCCCCCCTGATTCCCCTGTCACTGACCCCTGATTCCCCTGTCACTGCCCCCTTATTCCCCCTGTCACTGACCCCCCTGATTCCCCGGTCACTG
>NW_028225179.1:37705496-37712996 GCF_052327205.1 Somniosus microcephalus | reverse complement strand
CTCCTCCATGATTTCTGTATGGTGGGAGTCGAAGTTACAAGTTGGGCAGGACAGGACATAGTAATATTCGGTGTCGTCCTGATCTAGGCCAGCGAGAGGGTCTTCTATTTCCTCCATACCCAGCTGGGCGTTAGCCAGCTTTTGTTCCAAGTCCAGACATCTTTCCTGAAGAGACTTCTTCATGCGTACCTCTTCATCCAGCTTTTTCTGGGCTTTCAGCAAGTCGTTTACTAATGACCTCATTTGAGATTTTACTACTTCAACTTCTTTTGGAGATTGATTGATCGGACTATTCAATCCCTCTACCGGAGCAGCTGTTTCAGCGGTCTGTTGTTCTACGTTGACGTGAGTCAGCGTACTTTTGGCATCCAAGGGCTGCTCTGTTGCAGTCATCTCAGTCTGTGTTGCCACCTCAGCTCTTCCAATAACCTTTGAGAGCTCCGAACCCCTTTCGTTTGAATATTGAAGTTCGTGTTCAAGTTTTTCCCATTTCAGAGTCCTGTCCTTCAGCATATGCAGGAGTTGGCTGACCGTTAACTCCTCTGACATCAGACGTTTTGTGTGCTCCTGCTCCATTTTCTCCATCAGCTGCTTCTGTTGTCTTTCCAGATTCTCCAACTCTATATCAAAGAACTCTTTCGTTGCATTCAACTCTTGCTCAAAACGGCGAAGCATTTGTTCTAATTGCTGTTGTAGTTTGAAATGGAGTTGAGTTCGAGCCCGGTGTCCCTCAGAAATGGGCACATCAGTAGACTTGCCAGACTCAGAATCCACAGTTAAACTATGTTGTTGTTGCTCAGTGGAATTCTGTGCTGAAACTTTGTCTTTTGCACCTGAGTTGGGCTTACCATCATCCGTTCCAGAGTCTGGGCCGACTATCTTCACCGAGTTCTCACTCGTTATTGTTTGTAGGAAATGCCAGTCCATATTCATTTTCCTAATCCACTCCCGTCCTAGTAGTGGAGGACCTCCTTCAGATATCACATATAAGTCCATTATTTGACTGTCTTCGCCCTTGTGGACCACTGCAACCTCTATTTTCCCGATGGGGTACACTCTTTGCCCCGTGTATGTTTTCAATATAATCCCCGTATCCTGTAGGGGAATATGTTGTAATAACTTTCCGTAATCTTTCTTATTTATGACCGTCAATGCCGATCCAGTGTCCAATTCCAGTTTTACTTGGACTCCTTCTATCTGAAGAGTGACCCAAATTGTCTGGAGGTCTGCACCCTTACCAGCGTTGAGTACTCTTAAGCTAGCCAGTTCATTACTGCAAGCGTCTGAATCGGACTCCTGTTCGGTCACCTTGTGTACCTTTGCGTATTTTCCTTGCGGTGACTTCTTGTTGCTGGTCTTCTTCCCTGACCTGCATACTCTAGCTATATGTCCAAGCCTACCACAAGTTCTACATTCTTGGTTTTTAAACCAACACTGGTTCTGATCATGCGTTGTCTTTCCACAACGATAACATTTGCCAGAACTCACACCCAATTTGTGTGCACTGAGCTCCGGTGACCGTAGCTGCATTACTGCCGTGCCTCTCGCTGCGGCTTCGTGTGCTGCTGCCATAGTGACCGCCTTCTCAAGCGTCAGCTCATTCTCCTCGAGCAGTCGCTTTTGTGTATCCTGTTTAAATAAACCACACACAAATTTGTCTCGAAGTGCTTCTGTCAGTCCCGTTCCAAACTGGCAATATTTCGCTAATTTACGCAATTCCAGCAAATATTCAGCATTGCTTTCATGCTGTAGCTGCCTTCTGTCGTAAAATTTAAATCGTTCCGCTAGCATCAGCGGCGTGGGGTTTAGATGATCTTTCAGGACAGTAACAATCTCATCGAACGTCTTATCCGCCGGTTCATCTGGTGATAACAGGTGTTTCAATTGCCCGTATGTCTTCGCACCCATTAAATTTAATAATGTTAGAGCTTTATCTTGGTCACGAATTTTATTGGCCTTACAATAATTTTTTACTCTTTCAACATATATGGCCCAATCTTCGAGGTCACTATCAAAGGTGCTAATATTCCCGTGTTTAGGCATTGTAGATTTGCAATTTCTCAGATTTTATTTTCTTTACTTGTTATCAAAGATGGCGGCTTCCCGCTCTTGCCGTCGTCCTCCGCCCACAAAATGGCGGTTTTCCCACGCTTGGCGGTCTTCACCCGTCCCCCGACGCCGTCTCCCTTCAGCCCTCGAGTGCGGCCCTTATCTTCGCCACGATCGCCCGAGTGCTGCCCTTATCAGCGGATGCGATCGCTGGATCGCGAAGTGGCTCCCGACCGAAGCGGCTCTTGCTCGCTCCCTCCCGGGCTCTGGCTTACCCGCTCGCGCGTTTCACCGCGGCTCTTATCAGGGATTGCGATCGCCCTTATCTTCTCCAACTTCCCCAGCCCTGTCTTTGCAGCCGACACTGCACGGCTTACCCCACCACCTAGGTTGAACAAGGAAACTGCAGAAAGACTTCTGTCAGTCGCTGGAAGCTGTCAGTCGCTGATGGAGGCTTCAGAGTCCTAAAGCCTGTTGCTTCTAGTGGGGTGGTGATGTTTGAAACCTCTCTTCAACTGCCGCAGGGTAAGAACCTGACTCGTCGCCAGTGTTAAGTCTGTGAGTTGTTCAAGTAATTAATACTCAGACTTAATCAGTAACAATAAAACAGGTGTTTACTGGTTGGAGGTAGGGACTACACGTAGCTCTTTACTTCATGCCCACAGGCGGGAACTGAGGGGAGATCAGTACCCACAGTACTATTTATACCCCTAAGGCCAGGAGTGGTACTGCGTATCACTACGCCCTACAAGTAGTGCAGTCCTGTCCATAGGTTCAAAGTAGCACACATATTACATACACAACACCCTTAAAGGTACATACACTACAATTCCTCCCCTTTTAGATTAACAGTACCATAACATTCATTTAACAATTAAATATCAACTAATTACAATTAACACTTTTAACATGCAACATTAACTGAAAATAGTCTATTTATAAATTCAGTCTTTGGGGCGGCTTCCTGATCCTTTCTGGATAGCGCCTTTCCTGAGTGTCTTGCTCTTGGTGCGGAGGCGATTCTGGCCCTCTGTCGTCGGTTGGTTCATCAGCTTCCGATGCTACTGTTTCTGGGGTAGATGCTACCTGTATGTCGGGTTCATCACCAGGTACACGAGACATGGGGTTGACTCATTCCTGTGACTCTAGGATCTGGTCAACATGGCGTCTCACAATGTTCTCCCCAACATCCACTGTGTACATTAGTGGCCCCTGCCGTGTGCATATCGTTCCTGGTTGCCATTTCTCTGTTTGGTAGTCGCGGGCCAAGACTGGTTGCCCTACATTGAAGCTCCTTGTCGGCTTCTCATTGATGTGCTGGAATTGCTTATTCTCAACATCTCTTCGTACATTTAGTCTGAGCAAATCCAGATGAGATCTCAACCTTCGGTTAAAGAACATCATGGCCGGGGTCTGGTTGGAGACTGCATGTGTCGCATTTCTGTAGGCTAACAGGAAATTGTCCACCTTATGCTGCAGTGGAATGTCGTCATCGCACATGGCCCTTACTGCTTTTTTAAAGGTTTGTACGAACCTCTCAGCCAATCCATTTGTGGCTGGATGATACGGGGCGGATGTGTAATGCCTTACCCCATTCCTTTTCATAAATCTTCGAAACTGTTCGGACACAAACTGTGGTCCGTTATCAGAGCAAATCTGCTCTGGCAAGCCGTTCCTGGCAAATATGGTCCGTAGGACTGCAATCGTTTTCTCTGTGGTGGTGCAGGACATTTTGATCACCTCAGGCCATTTCGAGTGCGCATCCACGGCTATTAAAAACATTGAGTCCATGAATGGACCAGCAAAATCAATATGCACCCGTTGCCATGGAGATGAGGGCCACTCCCATGGGTGTAGAGGGGCATGTGGTGGTGCATTTTGGACCTTCTGGCATCCTGAGCAGCTCTTTGTCAGGTCCTCGATTTGCTGATCGATCCCCGGCCACCACACATAAGCCCTAGCAAGGCTTTTCATTTTCACCCCTCCCAGATGGCCTTCGTGAAGCTCATTGAGCACTCTCTCCCTTAACTTGGGTGGAATTACCACTCGGGATCCACACATCAAGGTCCCCTGGCATACTGACAGCTGTTCTCTTCTGGATGAGAATGCTGGCAACAGTGAGTCGCCATGTGCTGGCCATCCCTTCACCGTCAAATCATATACCCGAGACAGTGTCGGGTCATTTCGGGTCTCCTTCTCTATGTAGGATTCGCAAAATCCAGACAATACAGTCTAGATTGGTAAAACCCCTGAAGTGGCCACACTGTGAGAACACAAGATGGTGTTGGCAGTTCTCATGGCTCAGTTCAAAAGGACACACCAGCAGTATCTTACAGCAGCCTGAGTCATCACCGATTAGAAGATTCCAGAACTTACTGCTATTGATATGATAATATGGTTACAGCAGTAACGAACTCGTAAACAAAAGTATTTGCACTTTTTGCGCTAATTGCTAGCAAAACGCAAACCCATCTCTGAAATCGCTGAGCACAGAAAAAAAAAACATTATCTGTACCAAACTCAGAGGGACACAGGACAGATCCCACCAGTTTCATTTACAAGACATTAAAATAAAGTACTTGCTTTTGTCAAAGCAGCCTGCCCATTACCTTGACAAAAGAAAAACCCTGATTTGGTGCCGAGATAAGGGCAAGGAAACAGTATAACTGTTGAGGGAAAATCGACAGCAAGACTTCCTTTTTTTCATTCAGTGAGATTCAGACAGATCCATCACAGATTCACACAGACACGAGGTCAAGGACAGAGTGAGGAGGACCCACAAGATTGTGCAGGAGAGCAGATTCAGAAGTTCAGTCCAGATCCAAGACCATCAGGAGTTCGAAGGCCGAGTGGAGAGGAGACGGTTCGAGGAGTTCGGAGGACTTTCAAGATTGTGCAGGAGAGAGATTCAGCCAGACCCAGACAGATCCACAAGATTCACCAGAAGCAGTGAAGTCCAAGTCCAGATACCATCAGGAGTTCAAAGACCGTGCGGAAGAGTAGATGGCTCGAGGAGTTCGGAGGACTTCCAAGTTTGTGCAGGAGAGCGGGTCCAGGAGCCGGTCCCATAAGGAAGATTGGAGATCCCGGACGTAACAAGGAGTACCAAGGTCCAGGAGGGTTTTAAAATTCTGGTGAGCATAAAGGCCCAACTCTACCTAACTGACATAGTTGAGGTATATTTTAGCAACGGGAGGGTTTGTAACATTAAGGGTTTTGTAATTCAGGAGTGTGATTTATCCCTTGATGTGTCCGTGCGCTTTTCCCACCCCCGTTTTAGTATACCGCTGATTAAGAATTGTTGTATGATTTAAGATAGTCAAAGTTATTCCTTGTGTGTTAAATTTTAGTTCCCATTGGGAGACGTGCTAATAGTTTTTGTCTAAATTGATTCTTGCATTCTCTGTGTTTATTCTCCTTGAAAATAAAGATATTTCTGATTTAAAACTCACCTTGTCTCACCTGATCCATTTGTCTTCCGAGTCACAAGTTGGGCCACACATCAAGGTTGCCTGGCAATAAGCCCAGTGTCAAGAACCGGTGAGGGGGGAGCGCTTCGGAACCGCTCACGAGCAGTGCGAAATCAAAACCGATCTAGCACACCATAAACTCGTTAAAACGACCCCATACATCTATATCCGCGTTAGTTACTGGCAAGCGTTCAATTATAGTCGAATAAAATATTTCGACAGGGTCCACTGCTGGTGCTTCCTCCGCAGTAGGCAGTGGCAGGCGTGATAGCCCATCAGCGTTTCCATGCTGTTTCGTGCCCTTATACTCGATTTCATATTGGTTCGCCCCTAGAAAAAGGGACCATCTTTGTAGCCGTTGCGCAGTCATCACCGGGACGCCCTTCTTTGGATTAAAGATGGAGACAAGTGGTTGGTGGTCAGTCAGCAAGGTGAACTTCTGCCCGTGCAGATAGTGGTTGAACTTTTTTACTCCCCACACTAGGCTGAGGGCCTCCCTGTCAATCTGGGCGTAGTTACACTCGGCTGAGGTTAGTGACCGAGACGCAAAGGCTACTGGCCTCTCCAAGCCGTCCGGGAATTTGTGCGACAGCACCGCACCAATACCATAGGTTGATGCATCACACACCAACCGAATTGATAGTGCTGGGTTGAAATGAGCCAACACCTCTTTTGATGTGATCAATTCTTTGCACTTCTGGAAAGCTCGTTTACATTCGTCACTCCACTTCCATGGTACCCCCGTTTGCAGTAGGGTGTTCAGTGGGTGCAGTACTGTAGACAAATTCGGCAAGAACTTATGGTAGTAGTTCACCAGCCCGAGGAACGACCTCAGTTGTGACACGTTTTCCGGTGCTGGAGCCTTGACTACTGCCTCAATCTTTTCAGGGGACTTATGTAACCCCTCTTCATCAATAACATGGCCACAATACGAGATCTGCTTCTGGAAAAACTCGCATTTGTGGCGATTAGCTCGGAGCCCATATTCCTTCAATCTAGTGAGCACCTGCTCCAGGTTGGCGAGGTGATCACTGTCATTTTTGCCCGTGACCAGGATGTCGTCCAAATAACACTGGGTCCCTGGAATCCCTTGCAGGACTTGATCCATTGCCCTTTGCCAAATAGCCGGAGCTGATGCTACCCCGAACACCAGCCGGTTGTATTGGTAGAGACCTTTGTGAGTGTTGATCGTGAGATACTGTTTCGAGGCTTCTTCTACCTCCATTTGCAGGTACGCCTGGGCCAGATCAATCTTAGTGAAGTGTTTTCCTCCAGATAGCGAGGCGAAAATATTTTCAATCCGCGGAAGCGGATATTGTACCGTGTGAAGGACTGGGTTCACTGTCACCTTAAAGTCCCCACAGATGCGAACCTTCTTTGGTTCCCCAGGCGTATTACTCAATGACCTCTTCATTACAGGAACGATGGGTGTAGCCCACTCGCTCCAGTCCACTTTGGACAGTACTCCAGAACGTTCCAACCCTTCCAGCTCTGCTTCAACGGCTGGGCGGATCGCATAAGGCACCGGTCTGGCCTTAAATAACTTTGGGCTTGCATTTTCCTCTATTTTGATCGTCGCTGTTATGCCTTTTAGTGTTCCGAGTCTCTCCTGGAACACTTCTTGTGCATCAGTTAGCATTTTTGACAGTCGTCCAGGTGTGACGTCGTCATCCTTTTTGGCATCTACAGTCAGTGCTTGTATGGAATGCTAATCTAACTGTATCTTCCAGATCCATTCACGTCCTAGTAGTGGTGGTCCTCCATCTGGCAATATATATAGGTCCATTTTTGGTGTTTCCTTGCCGTTGTATATCACGTTCACCCTTATTTTTCCTTTGGGGTAGACTTTTTGCCCCGTGTACATCTTCAAGACAATCTCTGTATCTCTCAAAGGTATATGTGAGAATAGCCGCTTGTAGTCCCTTCGGTTTATGACTGTTAGGGCTGATCCTGTGTCCAATTCCATTTTCACCTGGACTCC
>NW_028225179.1:37662996-37700496 GCF_052327205.1 Somniosus microcephalus | reverse complement strand
CGGGGCACCGACTCTCCCTGGGGTACGGGTCCCCATGGGCTCCGACTCTCCCCGGGGTACGGGCTCTCCCCGGGGCACCGACTCTCCCTGGGGTACGGGTCCCCACGGGCTCCGACTCTCCCCAGGGTACGGGCACCGACTCTCCCCAGGGTACGGGCACCGACTCTCCCCGGGGTACGGGTCCCCGCGGACACCGATACTCCCCGGGGCACCGACTCTCCCCGGGGTACGGGCACCAACTCTGCCCGGGGCACCGACTCTCCCCGGGGTACGAGCTCCGACTCTCCCCGGGGTACAGGCTCTCCCCGGGGCACCGACTCTCCCCGGGGTACGGGTCCCCACGGGCTCCAACTCTCCCCGGGGTACGGGTCCCCACGGGCTCCGACTCTCCCCGGGGTACGGGTCCCCACGGGCACCGACTCTCCCCGGGGTACGGGTCCCCACGGGCTCCGACTCTCCCCGGGGTACGGGTCCCCACGGGCACCGACTCTCCCCAGGGTACGGGCACCGACTCTCCCCGGGGTACGGGCACCGACTCTCCCCGGGGTACGGGTCCCCGCGGACACCGATACTCCCCGGGGCACCGACTCTCCCTGGGGTACGGGCACCGACTCTGCCCGGGGCACCGACTCTCCCCGGGGTACGAGCTCCGACTCTCCCCGGGGTACGGGCTCTCCCCGGGGCACCGACTCTGCCCGGGGCACCGACTCTGCCCGGGGCACCGACTCTCCCCGGGGTACGGGTTTCAGTGAGATTCAGAAACTATGTCAGCAAGAATTTTTTTAATGTTGCCGCTGTGGAGGAAATTCCAAGTGTGATGTCACAGGAGAGGGAATCCCTGTGAAATGGAAAGTGAATGGAGCGTTTACCACTCATAAATATCAGCCGGACCACCAGAGTCTCTCAGTTCAGAACGCAGAGAGATCCAATTCTGGGACACCGACACCACTCCAATGGAGGCTACAGGTAGGAGAGACCACGAGCTCACACCTCCCTCACTACCTCTCTCCTCTCTCTCCTCTCTCTCCATCTGACACTCTCTCTCTGTCTCTCTCTCTGTCTCTCTGTCTCTCTCTCTCTCTGTCTCTCCCACTCTCCCTCTCTCTGTGTCTCTCTCTCTCACTCTGTCTCTCTCTCTGTTTCTCTCTCTCTCTGTCTCTCTCTCTGTCTATGTCGCTCTCTCTGTCTCCCTCTCTCTCTCTCTCTCCCTCCCTCTCTGTCTGTCTCTCTCTCTCTCTGTCTCTCTCTCCCACTCTCTCTCTGTCTCTCTCTCTCTCTCTGTCTCTCTCTCCCACTCTCTCTCTGTCTCTCTCTGTCTCTCTCTCCCACTCTCTCTCTGTCTCTCTCTCTCTCTCTGTCTCTCTCTCCCACTCTCTCTCTCTCTCTCTCTGTCTCTCTCTCTCTCTGTCTCTCCCACTCTCCCTCTCTCTCTGTGTCTCTCTCTCTCACTCTCTGTCTCTCTCTCTCTCTGTCTCTCTCTCTGTCTCTCTCTCTCTCTGTCTCTGTCTCTCTCTCTCCCACTCTCTCTCTCTCTGTCTCGCTCTCTCTCACTCTCTGTCTCTCTCTCTCCCACTCTCTCTCTCTCTGTCTCTCTCTCTCACTCTCTGTCTCTCTCTCTCCTACTCTCTCTTTCCCTCTCTCTGTCTCTCTCTCTGTCTCTCTGTCTGTCTCTCTCTCTGTCTCTCTCTGTCTCTCTGTCTGTCTCTCTCTCTGTCTCTGTCTCTCTCTCTCCCTTCTCCTGCCTCACTCTCTAAATCGTCTCTTTGTCCAGTTTTTCTCCAGGGTATCTTGTTAGTTATTACGCTGATTGTTCAGACTCTCGTCACAGTCCGAGCTCTTCCGGCCACAGGTCGCAACTCGAGGGGACCAACCGCAGAAACGCCCAACACCGAACAGGCATTCTGCATGAGTCTCAGACTTTCCCGCACAATCCTCCAGGAGTCACGCAGGCTACAGGAGCGATACGTAAGGAACTCATTAATTACTGGTGTCTCTCAGTCCCTCTCTCTCTCAGGGAGATATCTGTACACTGACTGGTGTCTCTCAGTCCCTCTCTCTCTCAGGGAGATATCTGTACACTGACTGGTGTCTCTCAGTCCCTCTCTCTCAGGGAGATATCTGTACACTGACTGGTGTCTCTCAGTCCCTCTCTCTCAGGGAGATATCTGTACACTGACTGGTGTCTCTCAGTCCCTCTCTCTCAGGGAGATATCTGTACACTGACTGGTGTCTCTCAGTCCCTCTCTCTCAGGGAGATATCTGTACACTGACTGGTGTCTCTCAGTCCCTCTCTCTCAGGGAGATATCTGTACACTGACTGGTGTCTCTCAGTCTCTCTCTCAGGGAGATATCTGTATACTGACTGGTGTCTCTCAGCCCCACTCTCTCAGGGAGTTATCTGTACATTGACTGGTGTCTCTCAGTCCCTCTCTCTCAGGGAGATATCTGTACACTGACTGGTGTCTCTCAGTCCCTCTCTCTCTCAGGGAGATATCTGTACACTGACTGGTGTCTCTCAGTCCCTCTCTCTCAGGGAGATATCTGTACACTGACTGGTGTCTCTCTGTCCCTCTCTCTGAGGGAGATATCTGTACACTGACTGGTGTGTCTCAGTCCCTCTCCCTCAGGGAGATATCTGTACACTGACTGGTGTCTCTCAGTCCCCTCTCTCTCAGGGAGATATCTGTACACTGACTGGTGTCTCTCAGTCCCTCTCTCTCAGGGAGATATCTGTACACTGACTGGTGTCTCTCAGTCCCTCTCTCTCAGGGAGATATCTGTACACTGACTGGTGTCTCTCAGTCCATCTCCTCCTCAGGGAGATATCTGTACACTGACTGGTGTCTCTCAGTCCATCTCCTCCTCAGGGAGATATCTGTACACTGACTGGTGTCTCTCAGTCCATCTCTCTCAGGGAGATATCTGTACACTGACTGGTGTCTCTCAGTCCATCTCCTCCTCAGGGAGATATCTGTACACTGACTGGTGTCTCTCAGTCCCTCTCTCTCAGGGAGATATCTGTACACTGACTGGTGTCTCTCAGTCCATCTCCTCCTCAGGGAGATATCTGTACACTGACTGGTGTCTCTCAGTCCCTCTCTCTCAGGGAGATATCTGTACACTGACTGGTGTCTCTCAGTCCCTCTCTCTCAGGGAGATATCTGTACACTGACTGGTGTCTCTCAGTCCCTCTCCCTCAGGGAGATATCTGTACACTGACTGGTGTCTCTCAGTCCCTCTCTCTCAGGGAGATATCTGTACACTGACTGGTGTCTCTCAGTCCCTCTCTCTCAGGGAGATATCTGTACACTGACTGGTGTCTCTCAGTCCCCTCTCTCTCAGGGAGATATCTGTACACTGACTGGTGTCTCTCAGTCCCTCTCTCTCAGGGAGATATCTGTACACTGACTGGTGTCTCTCAGTCCCTCTCTCTCAGGGAGATATCTGTACACTGACTGGTGTCTCTCAGTCCCTCTCTCTCAGGGAGATATCTGTACACTGACTGGTGTCTCTCAGTCCATCTCCTCCTCAGGGAGATATCTGTACACTGACTGTTTCCCAGGTGTTGACTGTGATTTATTATTCGACAGATAGCAACAAACCTCCCTGGCATGGTGCTCAGTGAGAGCAGAGAGCTGGAATTCCTTCCATCGGGGACGCTGACTTACTCCCACTGGATGTCACTGCAGGTTAGTACACCCAACTCGCTCTCGGCCTCTGCCTCTCGCACCCGCAGGACAGTCCAAGGCTCCGGGCAGAGCCTACATCTAGAAAGAGACACCCCGCAAATCAGGGGTCCCTGAAGGACATACAAGATTCTGAGGGGGATTGACAGGGTCGATGCTGAGAGGCTGTTTCCCCCTGGCTGGAGAGTCTAGAACCAGGGGTCACAGTCTCAGGATAAGGGGTCGGTCATTTAGGACTGAGATGAGGAGGAATTTCTTCACTGAGAGGGTGGTGAATCTTTGGAATTCTCTGCCCCAGAGGGCTGTGGAGGCTCCGTCATTGAGTATAATCAAGGCTGAGATCGATAGATTTTTGGATATTAATAGAATTGAGGGATATGGAGATCAGGTGGGAAGGTGGAGATGTTGTGCAGTGTCGATGGGTGTTGCTAATCCCACTCTTTCTGATCCGTGTTTGGTTCAGGATTCCGAGCGGCTGCTGAGAATGGCCGAGAGTCTCCCGATATTCCGGGCGTATCTGAAGAGGCTGAGGGCGCGGGAGGAGGAAAACGGGAATCGAATTCACATCCTGCGAGACATGGACATCATCCTACTCAACACGAGGGACCTGGTCCAGCAGATACATGCACAGGTAAAGGGGCTCGGGATCTCATCTCACGGGGGAACGTGTCTCAACTCCTCCAACTTGGCTCAAACCTAGTCTCGCTCTCTCTTGCTCTCTCTTTCTCTCTCTGTCCCTCCCTCTCTCTCTGTCTCTCTCTCTCTCTCTCTGTCAATTCAATTTCAATTAAATTCAAATGCTTTATTGGCATGAAAGTTTACAGGGAACCATATTGCCAAAGCTTACATAACAAAAAGTACAGGTTTCCAACAATCTGTAGGTGTCAAACGTTTTTGACCCTCGTTGGGTACAGACAATATTAATTTAAACAGTCGTTGACCCTCGTTGGGTACATTCAGTATTAATTTAAACAGTCGTTGGGTACATTCGGTATTGATTTAAACATTTTTAGATTATATATGCTATGGGTGTGCTCGTTAGTCACTCACTGTTCCTCAGGTTGTGACATGTTGTTACATATTGGGCACCAAGATATCCCTGTCTCTCTCTCTCTCTTTCTCTCCCTGTCTCTCTCTCTGTCTCGCTCTCTCTGTTTCTCTTTGTCTCTGTTTCTCTCTGTCTCTGTTTCTCTCTGTCCCTCCCTCTCTATCTCTCTCCCTGTCTCTCTCTCTCTCTCTCTCTGTGTCTGTCTCTCTCTCTCTGTCTCTCTCTCTCTCTCTGTCTCTCTCTCTCACTGTCTCTCTCTCTGACTCTGTCTCTCTCTGTCTCTCTGTCTCGCTCTGTCTCTCTCTCTCTCTCTCTCCACCTTCTGTTTTAACATTGTGTGTTTCTCTCTCTCTCTAGATGTCCGTGCTGAGAGTCTCCATTCCCGATTCCCAGGCCCTCTCGTTGCCGGATCAGGTCTCGAATCGCTCCGTCGAGTGGGACCGGTTGACGGAGACCTTGCTGATCCTGCGGGCGTGGTCACGGTATCTGGGCCGCGTGGTGCGAGATTTCACCGTGCTGCGTGTCCGGGCTCGCCGGCGGGCGAAGGAGTTAATCGGGGGAGGCCACTGAAACCCAGGGTGGCGGAGAGCGAGAGATTCCGATTACCCCGGGTGGGGGTTGATGGTGGAATCCAACAGGAGATCGGGAGAAGGACCAGACGGTCAGAGCATGGACGCTCCTGGAATGGAACCAAGTGCCTGGGGGCAACGCGCCCCCACTGACACACGCTACCTCTCCCTCCCCCTCACTCACTCCCTACCTCATCCCCACTCCCTCACTCCGTACCTCTCCCTCACCCTCACCCACTCCCCTCTCCCTCACTCACTTCCTACCTCACCCCCTACCTCCCTCTCCCTCACTCACTCCCTACCTCACCCTCACCCACTCCCTACCTCTTCCTCCCCCTCACTCACTCCCTACCTCAACCCCACTCCCTCACTCCGTACCTCTCCCTCACCCTCACCCACTCCCCTCTCCCTCACTCACTTCCTACCTCACCCCCTACTTCTCCCTCACCCTCACTCACTCCCTACCTCATCCCCACTCCCTCACTCCGTACCTCACCCTCACTCTCACCCACTCCCCTTTCCCTCACTCACTTCCTACCTCACCCCCTACCTCCCTCAGCCTCACTCACTCCCTACCTCACCCTCACTCACTCCCTACCTCACCCTCACTCACTCCCTACCTCTCCCTCACCCTCACTCACTCCCTACCTCTCCCTCACCCACTCCCTACCTCTCCCTCTCCCTCACTTACTCCCTACCTCTCCCTCTCCCTCATTCACTCCCTACCTCCCACTCCCTACCTCACCCTCATTCCCTCCCTCACTCCCTACCTCCCACCAACTCTCCCTCATTCCCTACCTCACCCCCACTCCATCTCCCTCACTCCCTACCTCCCACTCCCTCACCACCTCTACCTCACTCCCAATCTGCTCATCACAGTCTCTGAATGTGTGTGCGACTGAGAGACTCTGTCTGACTGTGTGTCTGCGAGTGTGAGTCTGTGTTTTTTAAATATTTATTCAATATTTAATATTTAATTGTTCTCTGTATGTACTTAACATTTTGAATAAAATGCATTTGTAGAAACAGCTTTCTGGAGTCTCAATTTAAGGCCCAGAGGGAGCTTTACTCTGTATAGAAACATAGAAGATAGGAGCAGGAGTCGGCCATTCGGCCCCTCGAGCCTGCTCCGCCATTCAATGAGATCATGGCTGATCGCCCAAATTCAGTACCCTGTCCCTGCCTTCTCCCCATATCCCTTGATCCCTTTAGCCTTAAGAAATATATCCAACTCTTTCTTGAATATATTTAATGAATTGGCCTCAACTGCCTTCTGTGGTAGAGAATTCCACAGGTTCACCACTCTCTGGGTGAAGAAATTCCTCCTCATCTCTGTCCTAAATGGCTTACCCCTTATCCTTAGACTGTGACCCCTGGTTCTGGACTCCCCGACCATCGGGAACATCCTTCCTGCATCTAGTCTGTCCAGTCCTGTCAGAATTTTATGTTTCAATGAGATCCCCTCTCATTCTTCTAAACTCCAGTGAGTATAAGCCCAATCGACCCAATCTCTCCTCATACGTCATTCCTGCCATCCCAGGTATCAGTCTGTTGAATCTTCGCTGCACTCCCTCCATGGCAAGAACATCCTTCCTCAGATAAGATGACCAAAACTGCTCACAATACTCAAGATGTGGCCTCACCAAGGCCCTGTACAACTGCAGCAAGACATCCTTGCCCGTGCTGTACCTGCTCTGGGAGTGTTTGATGGGACAGTACAGAGGGAGCTTTACTCTGTATCTAACCTGTGCTGTACCTGCTCTGGGAGTGTTTGATGGGACAGTACAGAGGGAGCTTTACTCTGTATCTAACCCGTGCTGTACCTGCCCTGGGAGTGTTTGATGGGACAGTGTAGAGGGAGCTTTACTCTGTATCTAACCCCGTGCTGCACCTGCCCTGGGAGTGTTTGATGGGACAGTGTAGAGGGAGCTTTACTCTGTATCTAACCCGTGCTGTACCTGCCCTGGGAGTGTTTGACGGGACAGTGTAGAGTGAGCTTTACTCTATATCTAACCCCATGCTGTACCTGCCCTGGGAGTGTTTGATGGGACAGTGTAGAGGGAGATTTACTCTGTATCTAACCCATGCTGTACCTGCCCTGGGAGTGTTTGATGGGACAGTGTAGAGGGAGCTTTACTCTGTATCTAACCCGTGCTGTACCTGCCCTGGGAGTGTTTGATGGGACAGTGTAGAGGGTGCTTTACTCTGTATCTAACCCGTGCTGTACCTGCCCTGGGAGTGTTTGACGGGACAGTGTAGAGTGAGCTTTACTCTGTATCTAACCCCGTGCTGTACCTGCCCTGGGAGTGTTTGATGGGACAGTGTAGAGGGAGCTTTACTCTGTATCTAACCCGAGTTGTACCTGCCCTGGGAGTGTTTGATGGGACAGTCATAGAGTCATAGAGTCATAGAGTTATACAGCACGGATAGAGGCCCTTCGGCCCATCGTGTCCGTGCCGGCCATCAAGCCCTGTCTAATCTAATCCCATATTCCAGCATTTGGTCCGTAGCCTTGTATGTTATGGCATTTCAAGTGCTCATCCAAATGCTTCTTCAATGTTGTGAGGGTTCCAGCCTCCACAACCCTTTCAGGCAGTGAGTTCCAGACTCCAACCACCCTCTGGGTGAAAAAGTTCTTTCTCAAATCCCCTCTAAACCTCCCGCCCTTTACCTTGAATCTATGCCCCCTAGTTATTGACCCTTCTACTAAGGGAAAAAGCTCCTCAGCATCCATCCTATCTATGCCCCTCATAATTTTGTACACCTCAATCATGTCCCCCCTCAGCCTCCTCTGCTCCAAGGAAAACAAACCCAATCTGCCCAGTCTTTCTTCATAGCTGAAGCGCTCCAGCCCTGGTAACATCCTGGTGAATCTCCTCTGCACCCTCTCCAACGCGATCACATCCTTCCTGTAGTGTGGCGACCAGAACTGCACACAGTATTCCAGCTGTGGCCTAACCAGTGTTTTATACAGCTTCATCATAACCTCCTTGCTCTTATATTCTATGCCTCGGCTAATGAAGGCAAGTATCCCATATGCCTTTTTTACCACCTTATCCACCTGTTCCGCCGCCTTCAGGGATCTGTGTACTTGCACACCCAGATCCCTCTGACCCTCCGTCTTGCCTAGGGTCTTACCATTCATTGTGTATTCCCTTGCCTTGTTAGTCCCCCCAAAGTGCATCACCTCGCACTTTTCCGGGTTAAATTCCATTTGCCACTGTTCCGCCCATCTGACCAACCCATCTATATCGTCCTGCAGACTGAGGCTACCCTCCTCGCTATTTACCACCCCACCAATTTTTGTATCATCCGCGAACTTACTGATCATACCTTTTACATTCATATTCATGTCATTAATGTAGACCACAAACAGCAAGGGACCCAGCACCGATCCCTGTGGCACCCCACTGGCCACAGGCTTCCAGTCACAAAAACAACCTTCGACCATCACCCTCTGGATACAAAACTGGCTTAGTGGCAGAAGGCAATGTGCCAAGGCACCCTGGATTCCATGGGCTCTTACCTTCTTGACCAGTCTCCTGTGCGGGACTTTATCGAAGGCCTTACTGGAATCCATGTATACCACATCCACTGCGTTACCCTCATCCACACACCTAGTCACCCCCTCAAAAAATTCAATCAAATTAGTCAGACATGATCTTCCCTTGACAAAGCCATGTTGACTATCCCTGATTAATCCTTGCCTCTCCAAGTGGAGACTAATTTTGTCCCTCAGGATTTTTTCCAATAATTTTCCTACCACTGATGTTAGGCTCACTGGCCTGTAGTTCCCCGGTTTTTCCCTACTTCCCTTCTTGAATAATGGTACTACATTAGCGGTTCTCCAGTCCTCTGGCACATCCCCTGTGGCCAGAGAGGTCCTGAATATATGTGTTAGAGCCCCCGCAATCTCTTCCTTTGCCTCACACAGCAGCCTGGGATACATTTCATCCGGGCCTGGGGATTTATCCATTTTTAGGCCTGCTAAAACCGCCAATACCTCCTCCCTCTCGATGTTAATATGTTCGAGCATATCACAGTCCCCCCGCCCTATTTCTATGTCTACATCGTCCTCCTCCATAGTGAAAACAGATGCAAAAAATTCATTTAGAACTCCTCCTACATCTTCCGGCTCCACACACAGATTGCCACTTTTGTCCCTAATGGGCCCTATTTTTTCCCCAGTTATCCTCTTACCCTTAATATACTTATAAAACATCTTAGGATTTTCCTTTATTTTGCTCGCCAGTGTTATTTCATGGCCCCTCCTTGATCTCCTAATTTCTTTTTTAAGTATCCCCCTGCACTTTTTGTACTCCTCCAGGGAGCTTTACTCTGTATCTAACCCATGCTGTACCTGCCCTGGGAGTGTTTGATGGGACAGTGTAGAGGGAGCTTTACTCTGTATCTAACCCTGTGCTGTACCTGCCCTGGGAGTGTTTGAGGGGCAGTGTAGAGGGAGCTTTACTCTGTATCTAACCCGTGCTGTACCTGCCCTGGGAGTGTTTGATGGGACAGTGTAGAGGGAGCTTTACTCTGTATCTAACCCCGTGCTGTACCTGCCCTGGGAGTGTTTGATGGGACAATGTAGAGGGAGCTTTACTCTGTATCTAACCCTGTGCTGTACCTGCCCTGGGAGCGTTTGATGGGACAGTGTAGAGGGAGCTTTACTCTGTATCTAACCCGTGCTGTACCTGCCCTAGGAGTGTTTGACGGGACAGCGTAGAGGGAGCTTTACTCTGTATCTAACCCGTGCTGTACCTGCCCTGGGAGTGTTTGATGGGACAGTGTAGAGGGAGCTTTACTCTGTATCTAACCCGTGCTGTACCTGCCCTGGGAGTGTTTGATGGGACAGTGTAGAGGGAGCTTTACTCTGTACCTAACCCCGTGCAGTACCTGCCCTGGGAGTGTTTGATGGGACAGTGTAGAGGGAGCTTTACTCTGTATTTAACCCGTGCTGTACCTGCCCTGGGAGTGTTTGATGGGACAGTACAGAGGGAGCTTTACTCTATCTAACCCGTGCTGTACCTGCCCTGGGAGTGTTTGATGGGACAGTGTAGAGGGAGCTTTACTCTGTATCTAACCCGTGCTGTACCTGCCCTGGGAGTGTTTGATGGGACAGCACAGAGGGAGCTTTACTCTGTATCTAACCCGTGCTGTACCTGCCCTGGGAGTGTTTGATGGGACAGTGTAGAGGGAGATTTACTCTGCATCTAACCCGTGCTGTACCTGCCTTGGGAGTGTTTGATGGGACAGTGTAGAGGGAGCTTTACTCTGTATCTAACCCCGTGCTGTACCTGCCCTGGGAGTGTTTGATGGGACAGTGCAAAGGGAGATTTACTCTGTATCTAACCCGTGCTGTACCTGCCCTGGGAGTGTTTGATGGGACAGTGTAGAGGGAGCTTTACTCTGTATCTAACCCCGTGCTGTACCTGCCCTGGGAGTGTTTGATGGGACAGTGTAGAGGGAGCTTTACTCTGTATCTAACCCGTGCTGTACGTGTAGAGGGAGCTTTACTCTGTATCTAACCCTGTGCTGTACCTGCCCTGGGAGTGTTTGATGGGACAGTGTAGAGGGAGATTTACTCTGTATCTAACCCATGCTGTACCTGCCCTGGGAGTGTTTGATGGGACAGTGTAGAGGGAGCTTTACTCTGTATCTAACCCGTGCTGTACCTGCCCTGGGAGTGTTTGATGGGACAGTGTAGAGGGAGATTTACTCTGTATCTAACCCATGCTGTACCTGCCCTGGGAGTGTTTGATGGGACAGTGTAGAGGGAGCTTTACTCTGTATCTAACCCGTGCTGTACCTGCCCTGGGAGTGTTTGATGGGACAGTGTAGAAGGTGCTTTACTCTGTATCTAACCCGTACTGTACCTGCCCTGGGAGTGTTTGACGGGACAGTGTAGAGTGAGCTTTACTCTGTATCTAACCCCGTGCTGTACCTGCCCTGGGAGTGTTTGATGGGACAGTGTAGAGGGAGCTTTACTCTGTATCTTACCCTGTGCTGTACCTGCCCTGGGAGTGTTTGATGGGAGAGTGTAGAGAGAGCTTTACTCTGTATCTAACCCCGTGCTGTACCTGCCCTGGGAGTGTTTGATGGGACAGTCATAGAGTCATAGAGTTATACAGTATGGATCGAGGCCCTTCGGCCCATCGTGTCCGTGCCGGCCATCAAGCCCTGTCTAATCTAATCCCATATTCCAGCATTTGGTCCGTAGCCTTGTATGTTATGGCATTTCAAGTGCTCATCCAAATGCTTCTTCAATGTTGTGAGGGTTCCTGCCTCCACAACCCTTTCAGGCAGTGAGTTCCAGACTCCAACCACCCTCTGGGTGAAAAAGTTTTTTCTCAAATCTCCTCTAAACCTCCCGCCCTTTACCTTGAATCTATGCCCCCTAGTTATTGACCCTTCTACTAAGGGAAAAAGCTCCTCAGTATCCATCCTATCTATGCCCCTCATAATTTTGTACACCTCAATCATGTCCCCCCTCAGCCTCCTCTGCTCCAAGGAAAACAAACCCAATCTGCCCAGTCTTTCTTCATAGCTGAAGCGCTCCAGCCCTGTTAACATCCTGGTGAATCTCCTCTGCACCCTCTCCAAAGCGATCACATCCTTCCTGTAGTGTGGCGACCAGAACTGCACACAGTATTCCAGCTGTGGCCTAACCAGTGTTTTATACAGCTCCATCATAACCTCCTTGCTCTTATATTCTATGCCTCGGCTAATGAAGGCAAGTATCCCATATGCCTTTTTTACCACCTTATCCACCTGTTCCGCCGCCTTCAGGGATCTGTGTACTTGCACACCCAGATCCCTCTGACCCTCCGTCTTGCCTAGGGTCTTACCATTCATTGTGTATTCTGTTGCCTTGTTTGTCCCCCCAAAGTGCATCACCTCGCACTTTTCCGGGTTAAATTCCATTTGCCACTGTTCCGCCCATCTGACCAACCCATCTATATCGTCCTGCAGACTGAGGCTACCCTCCTCGCTATTTACCACCCCACCAATTTTTGTATCATCCGCGAACTTACTGATCATACCTTTTACATTCATATCCAAGTCATTAATGTAGACCACAAACAGCAAGGGACCCAGCACCGATCCCTGTGGCACCCCACTGGCCACAGGCTTCCAGTCACAAAAACAACCTTCGACCATCACCCTCTGCCTTCTGCCACTAAGCCAGTTTTGTATCCAATGTGCCAAGGCACCCTGGATTCCATGGGCTCTTACCTTCTTGACCAGTCTCCTGTGCGGGACTTTATCGAAGGCCTTACTGAAATCCATGTATACCACATCCACTGCGTTACCCTCATCCACACACCTAGTCACCCCCTCAAAAAATTCAATCAAATTAGTCAGACATGATCTTCCCTTGACAAAGCCATGTTGACTATCCCTGATTAATCCTTGTCTCTCCAAGTGGAGACTAATTTTGTCCCTCAGAATTTTTTCCAATAATTTTCCTACCACTGATGTTAGGCTCACTGGCCTGTAGTTCCCCGGTTTTTCCCTACTTCCCTTCTTGAATAATGGTACTACATTAGCGGTTCTCCAGTCCTCTGGCACATCCCCTGTGGCCAGAGAGGTCCTGAATATATGTGTTAGAGCCCCCGCAATCTCTTCCTTTGCCTCACACAGCAGCCTGGGATACATTTCATCCGGGCCTGGGGATTTATCCATTTTTAGGCCTGCTAAAACCGCCAATACCTCCTGCCTCTCGATGTTAATATGTTCGAGCATATCACAGTCCCCCCGCCCTATTTCTATGTCTACATCGTCCTCCTCCATAGTGAAAACAGATGCAAAAAATTCATTTAGAACTCCTCCTACATCTTCCGGCTCCACACACAGATTGCCACTTTTGTCCCTAATGGGCCCTATTTTTTCCCTAGTTATCCTCTTACCCTTAATATACTTATAAAACATCTTAGGATTTTCCTTTATTTTGCTCGCCAGTGTTATTTCATGGCCCCTCCTTGATCTCCTAATTTCTTTTTTAAGTATCCCCCTGCACTTTTTGTACTCCTCTAGGGAGCTTTACTCTGTATCTAACCCATGCTGTACCTGCCCTGGGAGTGTTTGATGGGACAGTGTAGAGGGAGCTTTACTCTGTATCTAACCCTGTGCTGTACCTGCCCTGGGAGTGTTTGAGGGGCAGTGTAGAGGGAGCTTTACTCTGTATCTAACCCGTGCTGTACCTGCCCTGGGAGTGTTTGATGGGACAATGTAGAGGGAGCTTTACTCTGTATCTAACCCTGTGCTGTACCTGCCCTGGGAGTGTTTGATGGGACAGTGTAGAGGGAGCTTTACTCTGTATTTAACCCGTGCTGTACCTGCCCTGGGAGTGTTTGATGGGACAGCACAGAGGGAGCTTTACTCTGTATCTAACCCGTGCTGTACCTGCCCTGGGAGTGTTTGATGGGACAGTGTAGAGGGAGCTTTACTCTGCATCTAACCCGTGCTGTACATGCCCTGGGAGTGTTTGATGGGACAGTGCAGAGGGAGCTTTACTCTGTATCTAACCCCGTGCTGTACCTGCCCTGGGAGTGTTTGATGGGACAGTGCAGAGGGAGATTTACTCTGTATCTAACCCGTGCTGTACCTGCCCTGGGAGTGTTTGATGGGACAGTGTAGAGGGAGCTTTACTGTTTATCTAACCCCGTGCTGTACCTGCCCTGGGAGTGTTTGATGGGACAGTGCAGAGGGAGCTTTACTCTGCACCTAACCCCGTGCAGTACCTGCCCTGGGAGTGTTTGATGGGACAGTGTAGAGGGAGCTTTACTCTGTATTTAACCCGTGCTGTACCTGCCCTGGGAGTGTTTGATGGGACAGCGCAGAGGGAGCTTTACTCTGTATCTAACCCGTGCTGTACCTGCCCTGGGAGTGTTTGATGGGACAGTGCAGAGGGTGATTTACTCTGTATCTAACCCGTGCTGTACCTGCCCTGGGAGTGTTTGATGGGACAGTGTAGAGGGAGCTTTACTCTGTATCTAACCCCGTGCTGTACCTGCCCTGGGAGTGTTTGATGGACTGTGTAGAGGGAGCTTTACTCTGTATCTAACCCGTGCTGTACCTGCCCTGGGAGTGTTTGATGGGACAGTGTAGAGGGAGTTTTACTGTGTATCTAACCCGTGCTGTACCTGCCCTGGGAGTGTTTGATGGGACAGTGTAGAGGGAGCTTTACTCTGTATCTAACCCCATGTTGTACCTGCCCTGGGAATGTTTGATGGGACAGTGTAGAGGGAGCTTTACTCTGTATCTAACCCGTGCTGTACCTGCCCTGCGAGTGTTTGCTGGGGCAGTGTAGAGAGAGATTTACTCTGTATCGAACCCGTGCTGTATCTGTCCTAGGAGTGTTTGATGGGACAGTGTAGAGGGAGCTTTACTCTGTATCTAACCCATTCTGTACCTGCCCTGGGAGTGTTTGATGGGACAGTGTAGAGGGAGCTTTACTCTGTATCTAACTCGTGCTGTACCTACCCTGGGAATGTTGGATGGGACAGTGTAGAGGGAGCTTTACTCTGTATCTAACCCCGTGCTGTACCTGCCCTGGGAGTGTTTGATGGGACAGTGCAGAGGGAGATTTACTCTGTATCTAACCCGTGCTGTACCTGCCCTGGGAGTGTTTGATGGGACAGTGTAGAGGGAGCTTTACTCTGTATCTAACCCCGTGCTGTACCTGCCCTGGGAATGTTTGATGGGACAGTGTAGAGGGAGCTTTACTCTGTATCTAACCCCGTGCTGTACCTGCCCTGGGAGTGTTTGATGGGACAGTGCAGAGGGAGATTTACTCTGTATCTAACCCGTGCTGTACCTGCCCTGGGAGTGTTTGATGGGACAGTGTAGAGGGAGCTTTACTCTGTATCTAACCCCGTGCTGTACCTGCCCTGGGAGTGTTTGATGGACTGTGTTGAGGGAGCTTTACTCTGTATCTAACCCGTGCTGTACCTGCCCTGGGAGTGTTTGATGGGACAGTGTAGAGGGAGCTTTACTGTGTATCTAACCCGTGCTGTACCTGCCCTGGGAGTGTTTGATGGGACAGTGTAGAGGGAGCTTTACTCTGTATCTAACCCCATGTTGTCCCTGCCCTGGGAATGTTTGATGGGACAGTGTAGAGGGAGCTTTGCTCTGTATCTAACCCGTGCTGTACCTGCCCTGCGAGTGTTTGCTGGGGCAGTGTAGAGGGAGATTTACTCTGTATCGAACCCGTGCTGTATCTGTCCTAGGAGTGTTTGATGGGACAGTGTAGAGGGAGCTTTACTCTGTATCTAACCCATTCTGTACCTGCCCTGGGAGTGTTTGATGGGACAGTGTAGAGGGAGCTTTACTCTGTATCTAACCCTGTGCTGTACCTGCCCTGGGAGTGTTTGATGGGACAGTGTAGAGGGAGCTTTACTGTGTATCTAACCCGTGCTGTACCTGCCCTAGGAGCGTTTGACGAGACAGCGTAGAGGGAGCTTTACACTGTCCCATCAAACACTCCCAGTGCAGGTACAGCACGTGTTAGATACAGAGTAGAGGGAGCTTTACTCTGTATCTAACCCTGTGCTGTACCTGCCCTGGGAGTGTTTGATGGGACAGTGTAGAGGGAGCTTTACTCTGTACCTAACCCCGTGCAGGACCTGCCCTGGGAGTGTTTGATGGGACAGTGTAGAGGGAGCTTTACTCTGTATTTAACCCGTGCTGTACCTGCCCGGGGAGTGTTTGATGGGACAGCACAGAGGGAGCTTTACTCTGTATCTAACCCGTGCTGCACCTGCCCTGGGAGTGTTTGATGGGACAGTGTAGAGGGAGCTTTACTCTGCATCTAACCCGTGCTGTACCTGCCCTGGGAGTGTTTGATGGGACAGTGTAGAGGGAGCTTTACTCTGTATCTAACCCCGTGCTGTACCTGCCCTGGGAGTGTTTGATGGGACAGTGCAGAGGGAGCTTTACTCTGTATCTAACCCGTGCTGTACCTGCCCTGGGAGTGTTTGATGGGACAGTGCAGAGGGAATTTACTCTGTATCTAACCCGTGCTGTACCTGCCCTGGGAGTGTTTGATGGGACAGTGTAGAGGGAGCTTTACTCTGTATCTAACCCCGTGCTGTACCTGCCCTGGGAGTGTTTGATGGGACAGTGCAGAGGGAGCTTTACTCTGTATCTAACCCGTGCTGTACCTGCCCTGGGAGTGTTTGATGGGACAGTGCAGAGGGAATTTACTCTGTATCTAACCCGTGCTGTACCTGCCCTGGGAGTGTTTGATGGGACAGTGTAGAGGGAGCTTTACTCTGTATCTAACCCCGTGCTGTACCTGCCCTGGGAGTGTTTGATGGACTGTGTAGAGGGAGCTTTACTCTGTATCTAACCCGTGCTGTACCTGCCCTGGGAGTGTTTGATGGGACAGTGTAGAGGGAGCTTTACTGTGTATCTAACCCGTGCTGTACCTGCCCTGGGAGTGTTTGATGGGACAGTGTAGAGGGAGCTTTACTCTGTATCTAACCCCATGTTGTACCTGCCCTGGGAATGTTTGATGGGACAGTGTAGAGGGAGCTTTACTCTGTATCTAACCCGTGCTGTACCTGCCCTGCGAGTGTTTGCTGGGGCAGTGTAGAGGGAGCTTTACTGTGTATCTAACCCGTGCTGTACCTGCCCTGGGAGTGTTTGATGGGACAGTGTAGAGGGAGCTTTACTCTGTATCTAACCCCGTGCTGTACCTGCCCTGGGAGTGTTTGATGGGACAGTGTGGAGGGAGCTTTACTCTGTATCTAACCCCATGTTGTACCTGCCCTGGGAATGTTTGATGGGACAGTGTAGAGGGAGCTTTACTCTGTATCTAACCCGTGCTGTCCCTGCCCTGCGAGTGTTTGCTGGGGCAGTGTAGAGGGAGATTTACTCTGTATCGAACCCGTGCTGTATCTGTCCTAGGAGTGTTTGATGGGACAGTGTAGAGGGAGCTTTACTCTGTATCTAACCCATTCTGCACCTGCCCTGGGAGTGTTTGATGGGACAGTGTAGAGGGAGCTTTACTCTGTATCTAACCCCGTGCTGTACCTGCCCTGGGAGTGTTTGATGGGACAGTGTAGAGGTAGCTTTACTCTGTATCTAACCCCGTGCTGTACCTGCCCTGGGAGTGTTTGATGGGACAGTGTAGAGGGAGCTTTACTCTGTATCTAACCCGTGCTGTACCTGCCCTGGGAGTGTTTGATGGGACAGTGTAGAGGGAGCTTTACTGTGTATCTAACCCGTGCTGTACCTGCCCTGGGAGTGTTTGATGGGACAGTGTAGAGGGAGCTTTACTCTGTATCTAACCCCATGTTGTACCTGCCCTGGGAATGTTTGATGGGACAGTGTAGAGGGAGCTTTACTCTGTATCTAACCCCGTGCTGTACCTGCCCTGGGAGTGTTTGATGGGACAGTGTGGAGGGAGCTTTACTCTGTATCTAACCCCATGTTGTACCTGCCCTGGGAATGTTTGATGGGACAGTGTAGAGGGAGCTTTACTCTGTATCTAACCCGTGCTGTCCCTGCCCTGCGAGTGTTTGCTGGGGCAGTGTAGAGGGAGATTTACTCTGTATCGAACCCGTGCTGTATCTGTCCTAGGAGTGTTTGATGGGACAGTGTAGAGGGAGCTTTACTCTGTATCTAACCCATTCTGTACCTGCCCTGGGAGTGTTTGATGGGACAGTGTAGAGGGAGCTTTACTCTGTATCTAACCCCGTGCTGTACCTGCCCTGGGAGTGTTTGATGGGACAGTGTAGAGGGAGCTTTACTCTGTATCTAACCCCGTGCTGTACCTGCCCTGGGAGTGTTTGATGGGACAGTGTCGAGGGAGCTTTACTCTGTATCTAACCCGTGCTGTACCTGCCCTGGGAGTGTTTGATGGGACAGCGTAGAGGGAGCTTTACTCTGTATCTAACCCGTGCTCTACCTGCCCTGGGAGTGTTTGATGGGACAGTGTAGAGGGAGGTTTACTCTGTATCTAACCCGTGCTGTACCTGCCCTGGGAGTGTTTGATGGGACAGTGCAGAGGGAGCTTTACTCTGTACCTAACCCCGTGCAGTACCTGCCCTGGGAGTGTTTGATGGGACAGTGTAGAGGGAGCTTTACTCTGTATTTAACCCGTGCTGTACCTGCCCTGGGAGTGTTTGATGGGACAGCACAGAGGGAGCTTTACTCTGTATCTAACCCGTGTTGTACCTGCCCTGGGAGTGTTTGATGGGACAGTGTGGAGGGAGCTTTACTCTGTATCTAACCCGTGCTGTACCTGCCCTGGGAGTGTTTGATGGGACAGTGTAGAGGGAGCTTTACTCTGTATCTAACCCAGTGCTGTACCTGCCCTGGGAGTGTTTGATGGACTGTGTAGAGGGAGCTTTACTCTGTATCTAACCCGTGCTGTACCTGCCCTGGGAGTGTTTGATGGGACAGTGTAGAGGGAGTTTTACTGTGTATCTAACCCGTGCTGTACCTGCCCTGGGAGTGTTTGATGGGACAGTGTAGAGGGAGCTTTACTCTGTATCTAACCCCATGTTGTACCTGCCCTGGGAATGTTTGATGGGACAGTGTAGAGGGAGCTTTACTCTGTATCCATCCCGTGCTGTACCTGCCCTGCGAGTGTTTGCTGGGGCAGTGTAGAGAGAGATTTACTCTGTATCGAACCCGTGCTGTATCTGTCCTAGGAGTGTTTGATGGGACAGTGTAGAGGGAGCTTTACTCTGTATCTAACCCATTCTGTACCTGCCCTGGGAGTGTTTGATGGGACAGTGTAGAGGGAGCTTTACTCTGTATCTAACTCGTGCTGTACCTGCCCTGGGAATGTTTGATGGGACAGTGTAGAGGGAGCTTTACTCTGTATCTAACCCCGTGCTGTACCTGCCCTGGGAGTGTTTGATGGGACAGTGCAGAGGGAGATTTACTCTGTATCTAACCCGTGCTGTACCTGCCCTGGGAGTCTTTGATGGGACAGTGTAGAGGGAGCTTTACTCTGTATCTAACCCCGTGCTGTACCTGCCCAGGGAGTGTTTGATGGACAGTGTAGAGGGAGCTTTACTCTGTATCTAACCCGTGCTGTACCTGCCCTGGGAGTGTTTGATGGGACAGTGTAGAGGGAGCTTTACTGTGTATCTAACCCGTGCTGTACCTGCCCTGGGAGTGTTTGATGGGACAGTGTAGAGGGAGCTTTACTCTGTATCTAACCCCATGTTGTCCCTGCCCTGGGAATGTTTGATGGGACAGTGTAGAGGGAGCTTTACTCTGTATCTAACCCGTGCTGTACCTGCCCTGCGAGTGTTTGCTGGGGCAGTGTAGAGGGAGATTTACTCTGTATCGAACCCGTGCTGTATCTGTCCTAGGAGTGTTTGATGGGACAGTGTAGAGGGAGCTTTACTCTGTATCTAACCCATTCTGTACCTGCCCTGGGAGTGTTTGATGGGACAGTGTAGAGGGAGCTTTACTCTGTATCTAACCCTGTGCTGTACCTGCCCTGGGAGTGTTTGATGGGACAGTGTAGAGGGAGCTTTACTCTGTATCTAACCCGTGCTGTACCTGCCCTAGGAGCGTTTGACGGGACAGCGTAGAGGGAGCTTTACACTGTCCCATCAAACACTCCCAGTGCAGGTACAGCACGTGTTAGATACAGAGTAGAGGGAGCTTTACTCTGTATCTAACCCTGTGCTGTACCTGCCCTGGGAGTGTTTGATGGGACAGTGTAGAGGGAGCTTTACTCTGTACCTAACCCCGTGCAGGACCTGCCCTGGGAGTGTTTGATGGGACAGTGTAGAGGGAGCTTTACTCTGTATTTAACCCGTGCTGTACCTGCCCGGGGAGTGTTTGATGGGACAGCACAGAGGGAGCTTTACTCTGTATCTAACCCGTGCTGCACCTGCCCTGGGAGTGTTTGATGTGACAGTGTAGAGGGAGCTTTACTCTGCATCTAACCCGTGCTGTACCTGCCCTGGGAGTGTTTGATGGGACAGTGTAGAGGGAGCTTTACTCTGTATCTAACCCCGTGCTGTACCTGCCCTGGGAGTGTTTGATGGGACAGTGCAGAGGGAGCTTTACTCTGTATCTAACCCCATGCTGTACCTGCCCTGGGAGTGTTTGATGGGACAGTGCAGAGGGAGATTTACTCTGTATCTAACCCGTGCTGTACCTGCCCTGGGAGTGTTTGATGGGACAGTGTAGAGGGAGCTTTACTCTGTATCTAACCCCGTGCTGTACCTGCCCTGGGAGTGTTTGATGGACTGTGTAGAGGGAGCTTTACTCTGTATCTAACCCGTGCTGTACCTGCCCTGGGAGTGTTTGATGGGACAGTGTAGAGGGAGCTTTACTGTGTATCTAACCCGTGCTGTACCTGCCCTGGGAGTGTTTGATGGGACAGTGTAGAGGGAGCTTTACTCTGTATCTAACCCCATGTTGTACCTGCCCTGGGAATGTTTGATGGGACAGTGTAGAGGGAGCTTTACTCTGTATCTAACCCGTGCTGTACCTGCCCTAGGAGCGTTTGATGGGACAATGTAGAGGGAGCTTTACTCTGTATCTAACCCTGTGCTGTACCTGCCCTGGGAGTGTTTGATGGGACAGTGTAGAGGGAGCTTTACTCTGTATCTAACCCGTGCTGTACCTGCCCTAGAAGCGTTTGACGGGACAGCGTAGAGGGAGCTTCACACTGTCCCATCAAACACTCCCAGTGCAGGTACAGCACGTGTTAGATACAGAGTAGAGGGAGCTTTACTCTGTATCTAACCCTGTGCTGTACCTGCCCTGGGAGTGTTTGATGGGACAGTGTAGAGGGAGCTTTACTCTGTACCTAACCCCGTGCAGTACCTGCCCTGGGAGTGTTTGATGGGACAGTGTAGAGGGAGCTTTACTCTGTATTTAACCCGTGCTGTACCTGCCCGGGGAGTGTTTGATGGGACAGCACAGAGGGAGCTTTACTCTGTATCTAACCCGTGCTGCACCTGCCCTGGGAGTGTTTGATGGGACAGTGTAGAGGGAGCTTTACTCTGCATCTAACCCGTGCTGTACCTGCCCTGGGAGTGTTTGATGGGACAGTGTAGAGGGAGCTTTACTCTGTATCTAACCCCGTGCTGTACCTGCCCTGGGAGTGTTTGATGGGACAGTGTAGAGGGAGCTTTACTCTGTATCTAACCCCGTGCTGTACCTGCCCTGGGAGTGTTTGATGGGACAGTGCAGAGGGAGATTTACTCTGTATCTAACCCGTGCTGTACCTGCCCTGGGAGTGTTTGATGGGACAGTGTAGAGGGAGCTTTACTCTGTATCTAACCCCGTGCTGTACCTGCCCTGGGAGTGTTTGATGGACTGTGTAGAGGGAGCTTTACTCTGTATCTAACCCGTGCTGTACCTGCCCTGGGAGTGTTTGATGGGACAGTGTAGAGGGAGCTTTACTGTGTATCTAACCCGTGCTGTACCTGCCCTGGGAGTGTTTGATGGGACAGTGTAGAGGGAGCTTTACTCTGTATCTAACCCCGTGCTGTACCTGCCCTGGGAGTGTTTGATGGGACAGTGTGGAGGGAGCTTTACTCTGTATCTAACCCCATGTTGTACCTGCCCTGGGAATGTTTGATGGGACAGTGTAGAGGGAGCTTTACTCTGTATCTAACCCGTGCTGTCCCTGCCCTGCGAGTGTTTGCTGGGGCAGTGTAGAGGGAGATTTACTCTGTATCGAACCCGTGCTGTATCTGTCCTAGGAGTGTTTGATGGGACAGTGTAGAGGGAGCTTTACTCTGTATCTAACCCATTCTGTACCTGCCCTGGGAGTGTTTGATGGGACAGTGTAGAGGGAGCTTTACTCTGTATCTAACCCCGTGCTGTACCTGCCCTGGGAGTGTTTGATGGGACAGTGTGGAGGGAGCTTTACTCTGTATCTAACCCCGTGCTGTACCTGCCCTGGGAGTGTTTGATGGGACAGTGTAGAGGGAGCTTTACTCTGTATCTAACCCGTGCTGTACCTGCCCTGGGAGTGTTTGATGGGACAGTGTAGAGGGAGCTTTACTCTGTATCTGACCCATGCTGTACCTGCCCTGGGAGTGTTTGATGGGACAGTGTAGAGGGAGCTTTACTCTGTATCTAACCCGTGCTGTACCTGCCCTGGGAGTGTTTGATGGGACAGCGTAGAGGGAGCTTTGCTCTGTATCTAACCCGTGCTCTACCTGCCCTGGGAGTGTTTGATGGGACAGTGTAGAGGGAGGTTTACTCTGTATCTAACCCGTGCTGTACCTGCCCTGGGAGTGTTTGATGGGACAGTGTAGAGGGAGCTTTACTCTGTATCTAACCTATGCTGTACCTGCCCTGGGAGTGTTTGATGGGACAGTGTAGAGGGAGCTTTACTCTGTATCTAACCCGTGCTGTACCTGCCCTGGGAGTGTTTGATGGGACAGTGTAGAGGGAGCTTTACTCTGTATCTGACCCATGCTGTACCTGCCCTGGGAGTGTTTGATGGGACAGTGTAGAGGGAGCTTTACTCTGTATCTAACCCGTGCTGTACCTGCCCTGGGAGTGTTTGATGGGACAGCGTAGAGGGAGCTTTGCTCTGTATCTAACCCGTGCTCTACCTGCCCTGGGAGTGTTTGATGGGACAGTGTAGAGGGAGGTTTACTCTGTATCTAACCCGTGCTGTACCTGCCCTGGGAGTGTTTGATGGGACAGTGTAGAGGGAGCTTTACTCTGTATCTAACCTATGCTGTACCTGCCCTGGGAGTGTTTGATGGGACAGTGTAGAGGGAGCTTTACTCTGTATCTAACCCGTGCTCTACCTGCCCTGGGAGTGTTTGATGGGACAGTGTAGAGGGAGCTTTACTCTGTATCTAACCCGTGCTGTACCTGCCCTGGGAGTGTTTGATGGGGACAGCATAGAGGGAGATTTACTCTCTATCTATATCGCAGTGATCAGAAGGGCTGTTGCTGATGTTAAATCTCTTGGTTTGAACCGAGAAGTCAAAAAGCACCAACCGCAAACCACAGGGTGAAACCAGGAAGTGGGGGGAAGCCTGAAAAAAGAGATTGTCCGGAATGCTTGGGTATTGTCCGTCAGCTTGTCACATGAGGCGTGTAGAGACTGATCTTCGCTCTGAACGTGGGCTGGGGGGAATCGGTTCACCGGACTTACGGCAGAGAAACAGGTCACGAGCCCCAACCAGTCCGTGCCGGCATTTAAACTCCACTCGAGCCTCCTCCTGTCGTTCCTCATCTCACCCTATTAGCGTAACCCTCAATTCCCGTCTCCCTCACGTGCTTGCCTAAATATATCGATACTATTCGCTTCAACCACTCCCTGTGGCAGCGAGTTCCACATTCTCACCACTCTCTGGGGAAAGAAGTTTCTCCTGAATTCCCCATTTGATTTCTGGGTGACTATCTTATATTGATGGCCTCTACTTATGCTCTTCCCCACAAGTGGAAACATTCTCTCTGTATCCACTATCAAAACCTTTCATCATTTTAAAGACCACTATTAGGTCACCCTTCTCTTTCCTAGAAGGAGCCCCAGCCTGTTCAACCTTTCCCAATATGTATACCCTCGCATTTCTGGTATCATCCTTGTAAATCTTCTCCACGCCCTCTCTTTCCTTTTTATAATATGGCGACCAGAACTGCACGCAGTACTCCCAAGTGGCATGGATCACCTCGTCCGCATGCCCGATACGAGACTCCCAAAACAAGCGCTCTACTCGGAGCTGCGACACGGCCCGAGAGCCCCAGATGGGCAGAGGAAACGCTTCGAGGACACCCTCAAAGCCTCCTTGGAAAAGTGTAACAGCCCCCACCGACACCTGGGAATCCCTGGCCCAAGACAGCACAAAGTGGAGGAGAAGCATCCGGGAAGGCGCCGAACACCTCGAGTCTCTTCGCCGGGAGCAAGCGGAAGCCAAGCGCAGGAAGCGCACGTCAATCCAAGCATCCCACCCACCCACCGTCTGCCCCACCTGTGACAGAGACTGTAGGTCCCCCATTGGACTCACCAATCACCCGAGAACTCATTTTTAATGTGGAAGCAAGTCATCCTCGGTTCCGAGAGACTGCCTAAGAAGAAGGCGGCTCTAAGTGTGGTCTAACCAAAGTTCGATACAGGTTTAGCATAACTTCCCTACTTTTCAATTCTATCCCTCTAGAAATAAACCCTAGTGGTTGGATAGCTTTCTTTTTTTATGGCCTTGTTAACCTGTGTCACAACTTTTAGTGATTTGTGTATTTGTACCTCCAGTTCATAGAAACAGAAGATAGGAGCAGGAGTAGGCCATTCGGCCCCTCGAGCCTGTTCTGCCATTTAGTGAGATCATGGCTGGTCATCCAAATTCAGTACCCTGTCCCTGCCTTCTCCCCATATCCCTTTAGCCTTAAGAAATATATCCAACTCCTTCTTGAATATATTTAATGAATTAGCCTCTACTGCCTTGTGTGGTAGAGAATTCCACAGGTTCACCACTCTCTGGGTGAAGAAATTCCTCCTCATCTCTGTCCTAAATGGCTTACCCCTTATCCTTTGACTGTGACCCCTGGTTCTGGACTCCCCCGCCATCGGGAACATCCTTCCTGCATCTAGTCTGTCTAGTCCTGTTAGAATTTTATAAGTTTCAATGAGATCCCCTCTCATTCTTCTAAACTCCAGCGAGTACAAGCCCAATCGTCCCAATCTCTCCTCATACGTCATTCCTGCCATCCCAGGTATCAGCCTGGTGAATCTTCGCTGCACTCCCTCCATGGCAAGAACATCCTTCCTCAGATAAGGCGACCAAAACTGCACAAATTACTCAAGATGTGGTCTCACCAAGGCCCTGTACAACTGCAGCAAGACATCCTTGCTCCTGTACTCGAATCCTCTCGCTACGAAGGCCAACATACCATTTGCCTTTTTAGCCGCCCGCTACACCTGCATGCTTACCTTCAGGACAGGGTTTAGTTGAAAAAGCGAGACACTGGGGCTCAGTTTGCTAACTCTTATTTTATTAGTTGTGATGGATAAAACACAGTTCATTGACAGAATCACCTGCAACATGGCTCACACGCGCCTCCCCCACCCCCGCCACACACAAAGACCACCTACCCGTAAGCCAGTCAACCCGAAGAGCGAGGGACATGTCATGTGATTAAACGTTTGTCGAGTGAAAACGAGGATTTCCCCTCTCCCCACGCTCCTCCTCTTCCTCCCGTGAGCGATGACATCAGGCAGCGACGCGACGGAAAGTGGGCGGAGTCGGGGCGCTCCCCAAGGGCATCCTGGGAGCGAGAACACGCGCGTTGGGATGTTGATGGTCCGGTTATTGAGGGGGTGAGTGAGTTTCCCCAAGGATGTATTTACAGGAGTCGGGAAGAGCAGGGAAGGGAGGGGGAGGGATGTAGATGGGTTTGAGTGTGTTTCGGGCGAGAAACAGAAAGGTAACGGATGTCCGCGGCGGAGGGCGCAAGAGGCGGGGGGGCGGTATCGTTGGCGCTGGCGGCCATTTTGTCGATCACTCGCTCTCTCTCTCTCTCTCTCTCACTCGCACAGACCTGAAGGAAAAGACGGGAAGTGATCAGAATGGAGAAGAGAAAAAAAAACACTCCGTTCCCTCCCAGGGGAGAGTTGGTGCCCGCGGGGACCCGTACCCCGGAGAGAGTCGGTACCCGTGGGGACCCGTACCCCGGGGAGAGTCGGTGCCCGCGGGGACCCGTATCCCAGGGAGAGTTGGTCCCCGTGGGGACCCGTACCCCGGGGAGAGTCGGGGCCTGTGGGGGACCCGTACCCCGGGGAGAGTCGGTGCCCACGGGGACCCGAACCCAGGGGAGAGTCGGTGCCCACGGGGACCCGTACCCCGGGGAGAGTCGGAGCCCGTGGGGACCCGTACCCCGGGGAGAGTCGGTGCCCACGGGGACCCGAACCCAGGGGAGAGTCGGTGCCCACGGGGACCCGTACCCCGGGGAGAGTCGGAGGCCGAGGGGACCCGAACCCCGGAGAGAGTCGGTGCCCGTGGGGACCCGTACCCCGGAGAGAGTCGGTGCCCGTGGGGACCCGTACCCCGGGGAGAGTCGGTGCCCGTGGGGACCCGTACCCCGGGGAGAGTCGGTGCCCGTGGGGACCCGTACCCCGGAGAGAGTCGGTGCCCGTGGGGGACCCGTACCCCGGGGAGAGTCGGAGCCCGCGGGGACCCGTACCCCGGGGAGAGTCGGTGCCCGTGGGGACCCGTACCCCGGAGAGAGTCGGTGCCCGTGGGGACCCGTACCCCAGGGAGAGTCGGTGCCCGTGGGGACCCGTACCCCGGGGAGAGTCGGTGCCCGTGGGGACCCGTACCCCAGGGAGAGTCGGTGCCCGTGGGGACCCGTACCCCGGGGAGAGTCGGTGCCCGTGGGGACCCGTACCCCAGGGAGAGTCGGTGCCCGTGGGGACCCGTACCCCGGGGAGAGTCGGTGCCCGTGGGGACCCGTACCCCAGGGAGAGTCGGTGCCCGTGGGGACCCGTACCCCGGGGAGAGTCGGTGCCCGTGGGGACCCGTACCCCAGGGAGAGTCGGTGCCCGTGGGGACCCGTACCCCGGGGAGAGTCAGTGCCCGTGGGGACCCGTACCCCAGGGAGAGTCGGTGCCCGTGGGGACCCGTACCCCAGGGAGAGTCGGTGCCCGTGGGGACCCGTACCCCGGGGAGAGTCGGTGCCCGTGGGGACCCGTACCCCAGGGAGAGTCGGTGCCCGTGGGGACCCGTACCCCAGGGAGAGTCGGTGCCCGTGGGGACCCGTACCCCGGGGAGAGTCGGAGCCCGTGGGGACCCGTATCCCGGGGAGAGTCGGAGCCCGTGGGGACCCGTATCCCGGGGAGAGTCGGTGCCCGTGGGGACCCGTACCCCGGGGAGAGTCGGAGCCCGTGGGGACCCGTACCCCGGGGAGAGTCGGTGCCCGTGGGGACCCGTACCCCGGGGAGAGTCGGTGCCCGTGGGGACCCGTATCCCGGGGAGAGTCGGAGCCCGTGGGGACCCGTATCCCGGGGAGAGTCGGTGCCCGTGGGGACCCGTACCCCGGGGAGAGTCGGAGCCCGTGGGGACCCGTATCCCGGGGAGAGTCGGAGCCCGTGGGGACCCGTATCCCGGGGAGAGTCGGTGCCCGTGGGGACCCGTACCCCGGGGAGAGTCGGAGCCCGTGGGGACCCGTACCCCGGGGAGAGTCGGAGCCCGTGGGGACCCGTATCCCGGGGTGAGTCGGAGCCCGTGGGGACCCGTACCCCGGGGAGAGTCGGAGCCCGTGGGGACCCGTACCCCGGGGAGAGTCGGAGCCCGTGGGGACCCGTACCCCGGGGAGAGTCGGAGCCCGTGGGGACCCGTACCCCGGGGAGAGTCGGTGCCCGTGGGGACCCGTACCCCAGGGAGAGTCGGTGCCCGTGGGGACCCGTACCCCGGGGAGAGTCGGCGCCCGTGGGGACCCGTACCCCGGAGAGAGTCGGTGCCCGTGGGGACCCGTACCCCGGGGAGAGTCAGTGCCCGTGGGGACCCGTACCCCGGGGAGAGTCTGCGCCCACGGGGACCCGTACCCCGGGGAGAGTCAGCGCCCGTGGGGACCCGTACCCCGGGGAGAGTCGGAGCCCGCGGGGACCCGCACCCCGGGGAGAGTCGGTGCCCGCGGGGACCCGTACCCCGGGGAGAGTCGGAGCCCGCGGGGACCCGTACCCCGGGGAGAGTCGGTGCCCGTGGGGACCCGTATCCCAGGGAGAGTCGGTGCCCGTGGGGACCCGTACCCCGGGGAGAGTCTGCGCCCACGGGGACCCGTACCCCGGGGAGAGTCAGCGCCCGTGGGGACCCGTACCCCGGGGAGAGTCGGTGCCCGCGGGGACCCGCACCCCGGGGAGAGTCGGTGCCCGCGGGGACCCGTACCCCGGGGACCCGTATCCCATGGAGAGTCGGAGCCCGCGGGGACCCGTACCCCGGGGAGAGTCGGTGCCCGTGGGGACCCGTACCCCGGGGAAAGTCGGTGCCCGTGGGGACCCGTACCCCGGGGAGTTGGAGGCCGAGGGGACCCGTACCCCGGGGAGAGTCGGAGCCCGCAGGGACCCATACCCCGGGGAGAGTCGGAGCCCGCGGGGACCCGTACCCCGGGGAGAGTCGGTGCCCGTGGGGACCCGTACCCCGGGGAGAGTCGGTGCCCGTGGGGACCCGTACCCCGGGGAGTCGGAGGCCGAGGGGACCCGTACCCCGGGGAGAGTCGGAGCCCGTGGGGACCCGTACCCCGGGGAGTCGGAGGCCGAGGGGACCCGTACCCCGGGGAGAGTCGGTGCCCGTGGGGACCCGAACCCCGGGGAGAGTCGGTGCCCGTGGGGACCCGTACCCCGGGGAGTCGGAGGCCGAGGGGACCCGTACCCCGGGGAGAGTCGGTGCCCGCGGGGACCCGTACCCCGGAGAGAGTCGGAGCCCGCGGGGACCCGTACCCCGGGGAGAGTCGGAGCCCGCGGGGACCCGTACCCCGGGGAGAGTCGGAGCCCGCGGGGACCCGTACCCTGGGGAGAGTCGGAGCCCGCGGGGACCCGTACCCTGGGGAGAGTCGGTGCCCGCGGGGACCCGTACCCCGGGGAGAGTCGGTGCCCGTGGGGACCCGTACCCCGGAGAGAGTCGGAGCCCGTGGGGACCCGTTCCCCGGGGAGAGTCGGAGCCCGCGGGGACCCGTACCCCGGAGAGAGTCGGAGCCCGTGGGGACCCGTACCCCGGAGAGAGTCGGAGCCCGTGGGGACCCGTACCCTGGGGAGAGTCGGAGCCCGCGGGGACCCGTACCCTGGGGAGAGTCGGTGCCCGCGGGGACCCGTACCCCGGAGAGAGTCGGTGCCCGTGGGGACCCGTACCCCGGAGAGAGTCGGAGCCCGTGGGGACCCGTTCCCCGGGGAGAGTCGGAGCCCGCGGGGACCCGTACCCCGGAGAGAGTCGGAGCCCGTGGGGACCCGTTCCCCGGGGAGAGTCGGAGCCCGTGGGGACCCGTACCCCGGAGAGAGTCGGAGCCCGTGGGGACCCGTACCCCGGAGAGAGTCGGAGCCCGTGGGGACCCGTACCCCGGGGAGAGTCGGTGCCCGTGGGGACCCGTACCCCGGGGAGTCGGAGGCCGAGGGGACCCGTACCCCGGGGAGAGTCGGAGCCCGTGGGGACTCGTACCCTGGGGAGAGTCGGTGCCCGTGGGGACCCGTACCCCGGGGAGTCGGAGGCCGAGGGGACCCGTACCCCGGGGAGAGTCGGTGCCCGTGGGGACCCGTACCCCGGGGAGTCGGAGGCCGAGGGGACCCGTACCCCGGGGAGAGTCGGTGCCCGTGGGGACCCGTACCCCGGGGAGAGTCGGAGCCCGTGGGGACCCATACCCCGGGGAGAGTCGGTGCCCGTGGGGACCCGTACCCCGGGGAGTCGGAGGCCGAGGGGACCCGTACCCCGGGGAGAGTCGGTATCCGTGGGGACCCGAACCCCGGGGAGAGTCGGTGCCCGTGGGGACCCGTACCCCGGGGAGAGTCGGTGCCCGTGGGGACCCGTACCCCGGGGAGAGTCGGTGCCCGTGGGGACCCGTACCCCGGGGAGTCGGAGGCCGAGGGGACCCGTACCCCGGGGAGAGTCGGAGCCCGTGGGGACTCGTACCCTGGGGACCCGTACCCCGGGGAGAGTCGGAGCCCGCAGGGACCCATACCCCGGGGAGAGACGGAGCCCGCGGGGATCCGTACCCCGGAGAGAGTCGGAGCCCGCGGGGATCCGTACCCCGGGGAGAGTCGGAGCCCGTGGGGTCCCGTACCCCGGGGAGAGTTGGTGCCCGTGGGCGATCCGTACCCCGGGGAGAGTCGGTGCCCGCAGGGACCTGTACCCTGGGGAGAGTCGGTGCCCACAGGGACCCGTACCCCGGGAAGAGTCGGTGCCCGCGGGTGGGGGGGGGGATTGGTTTGAGACGCGAGTACTTACGTCACTGCGCAGTTTCACTCATCTTTGGCGGACATCCCTCGGAGTGTCCTCTCCTGACGAATCTACAGAGAGAAACAAAGATTTAAAACCTCCCTCTGCACTGTTCCATCGAACATTCCCAGGGCAGGTACAGCACGGGTTAGATACAGAGTAAAGTTCCCTCTACACTGTCCCATCAAACACTCCCAGGGCAGGTACAGAACGGGTTAGATATAGAATAAGGCTCCCTCTACACTGTAAGATTAGGATCACAGGCTCACACAGATTACCCAACAGGGCTTTAGGAGTTGCAAAGCTTTTATTAAAGAGCTACAGTTTTAAAGCATAATCAGATATTACATATGGTTTAAGCCGAGTATAATAGACATACAACCCGTGACAGTAGGAGCGATCTACGACTCCCGAATCGGAATGACACGACCGGACGGACGGGGAGGCAGTACGGTGGTCTCGGATTGGGTGGATTCCTGCCGTCTGCTGCAGCGGTCACTTCTGTTGGGTCATCTCTCGAGCTGTTGGAGGTGTGAGGCCATCAGCCACCTCAGAGGCTAAACTTGACCAAGGTGTTCGGGAGTCGTAGGTCGCTCCTACTGTCACGGGTTGTATGTCTATTATACTCGGCTTAAACCATATGTAATATCTGATTATGCTTTAAAACTGTAGCGCTTTAATAAAAGCCTTGCAGCTTCTAAAACCCTGTTGGGTAATCTGTGTGAGCCTGTGATCCTAATCTTACAGTGGTGTCAGAAGTGGGATCACAGAGTTAGGAGTTGTAAGGTTCTGGTTGGGATGACCGGAGGGACCGGTCGAACGCACGTGATCGTTGCTTAGACTGTGTATAGTGTTTTATTCTCTCTGAAAGAAGGGAGCGGTCCGGTCGAATGCACGTGATCATTGCTTAGACTGTGTGTAGTGTTTTTTTTTCCCCTCTCTGAAAGAAGGGAGCGGTAAAGAGCTTGTTGAAAGGTAAAACCAGAAGTACAATGGCGTTGGCATATCACCGGGAACAGTTGATAGATAGCCTGAAGGAGGTAAAGCATAAAGTGCAGGAGAGAGAGGGAGAGATAGAGAAGGAAAATTTGCAGGCTAACTAATCTGAAAACTCAGCAAAGGAAGAGGAAAAACAGTGATTTGGAAAGCCAGGAAAAGCTGCTGAGACACTGATTTAAAAAGGGGAAAAAAAGATAAATTTAAAGTTTTACCGACATGGAAGTTATTAACATCTGTGCCGAGACAAATAAAACACAAGATTGCTGAGTGAAAGGAACCTTAAAAAATGCTAGAATTTCAATTTGTACGAAAATGTGTGTTAAAGTGTGAATGTTTTCCTGACTATGAATGTTTAAGAAGTTACAGTATTTCTTTTGTCTGAAAAGTCTGTCTTTAAAAGAAAGATTTTGTTATGTGTGTTTTAGCTCCACCCACTTCTGTGTTAAAGCGTTTAACACTTTTGTCTTGTCTTGGATTTTGGAAGTTTTAAGAATGTGCGAATAAGATTCTGCCCCAAGAATTGGAAAAAAAACCTTTGAGCTAATTTAAGTTAAGCTGGTGTGTAAAAACTAAGAGCAACAAAAAGTTTGTTTAACAAAAGATTAAGTTTCAGTCTAAGATTTAACCTTGGCGTCGCGGTTGCTATGGTGAAATCTTCTAAAGCAGTTTGATTTGATTTGATTTGATTTATAGTTATATAAAAAGAAAAAGGGTGGCTAAAGTAAATGTTGGTCCCTTAGAGGATGAGACCGGGAAATTAATGGTGGGAAATATGGAGATGGCAAAAACACAATGAATATTTTGTATCAGTCTTTACAGTAGAAGACACTAAGAATATCCCAACACTGGACAAACAGGGGGCTATAGGGGGGGAGGAGCTAAACACGATCAAAATCACTAAGGAAGTGGTACTCGGTAAAATAATGGGACTCAAGGCGGATAAATCACCTGGACCGGATGGCTTACATCCTAGGGTCTTGAGGGAAGTGGCGGTAGGGATTGTGGATGCATTGGTAATAATTTTCCAAAACTCCCTGGACTCAGCAAAGGTCCCGGCAGACTGGAAAACTGCTAATGTAACGCCCTTATTTAGAAAGGGCAGTAGACAGAAGGCTGGAAACTATAGGCCGGTTAGCCTAACATCTGTGGTAGATAAAATATTGGAGTCCATTATTAAGGAGACAGTAACAGGACATTTGGATAATCATAATTTAATAGGACAAAGTCAGCATGGTTTTATGAAGGGGAAGTCATGTTTGACAAATTTGCTGGAGTTCTTTGAGGAAGTAACATATAGGGTGGATAAAGGGGAACCAGTGGACGTAGTGTATTTAGACTTCCAAAAGGCATTTGACAAAGGTGCCACACAAAAGATTATTGCTTAAGATAAAAAATCACGGGATTGGGGGTAATATTCTGGCATGGATAGAGGATTGGCTATCTAACAGAAGGCAGAGAGTTGGGATAAATGGTTCATTCTCAGACTGGCAATCAGTAACTAGTGGTGTTCCACAGGGGTCAGTGCTGGGTCCCCAACTCTTTACAATCTATATTAACGATTTGGAGGAGGGGACCGAGTGTAACATATCAAAGTTTGCAGATGATACTAAGATGGGAAGGAAAGTAGTGAGTGAGGAGGACATAAAAAACCTGCAAGGGGACATAGACAGGCTAAGTAAGTGGGCAGAGATTTGGCAGATGGAATACAATACTGGAAAGTGTGAGGTTATGCACTTTGGCAGGAAAAATCGTAGAGCAAGTTATTATCTTAATGGCAAGAAACTAGAAAGTACTGAAGTACAAAGGGATCTGGGGGTCCTGGTGCACGAAACTCAAAAGGTTAGTATGCAGGTGCAGCAAGTGATTAAGAAGGCCAATGGAATGTTGGCTTTCATTGCTAGGGGGATAGAATATAAAAATAGGGAGGTATTGCTTCAGTTGTACAAGGTATTGGTGAGACCGCACCTGGAATACTGCATACAGTTTTGGTGTCCATACTTAAGAAAAGACATACTTGCTCTCGAGTCAGTACAAAGAAGGTTCACTCGGTTAATCCCGGGGATATGGGGATGGACATATGAGGAGTGGTTGAGTAGATTGGGACTCTACTCATTGGAGTTCAGAAGAATGAGAAGCGATCTTATTGAAACATATAAGATTGTGAAGGGGTTGGATCGGGTGGATGCGGGGAGGATGTTCCCGATGATGGGTGAAACTGGAACTAGGGGGCATAGTCTTAGAATAAGGGGCTGCTCTTTCAAAACTGAGATGAGGAGGAACTACTTCACTCAGAGGGTGGTAGATCCATGGAATATGCTGCCCCAAAAAGCTGTAGAAGCTACATCATTACATAAATTTAAAACAGAAATAGACAGTTTCCTAGAAGTAAAGGGAATAAAGGGTTATGGGGAGCGGGCAGGAATTTGGACATGAGTCTAGGTTCGGATCGGTCATGGCCCTGTGGGTAGCGGAGCGGGCCCAGGGGCCGTGTAGCCTGATCCTGCTCCTATTTCGTGTGTCTAATTCTGTTAGATTCAGGAGATGGTTCTGTGATAGTAGATTGGCAGTTAGGATCAGATCAGCCATGATCTTATTGAATGGCGGAGCAGGCTCGAGGGGCCGATTGGCCTACTCCTGCTCCTATTTCTTATGTTCTTATGTTTAAATGTGAAAAACTAATTTTTCTCCAGTTATATTCAATGTTTTACAGTATTTTGGAAAGACATCTGAAGAAAGGACAATAAGAAATATGACGTAATTTACTGTTTTCTGCAAGAATGTGCTATTTTGTTTTGTTTTATCTGTTCTGTTCGTGTTTAGTTAAAGTGTGAAAACACAACTGTCTTTCTCGCTTGGGAAAGTTTTTTAAAATTTACGTGAAGTAACGTAATTGCGTGCGCCTGATAATGTTTTGCTCCACCTTCTTAAAATCCTGCCGAGGAGTTAACCCTTCCCACTGACAGCTGTTTAAGTTCACCAAGCAACAACTTTAGTATGAAATTTAAAGATATTGGACATTATTAAATTTAAGTTTCTTAATTTTAAGTTAATATTTCACCACAGTGACAGAAGGAAAATTATGATTTGATAAATTAACCACATGGGCTCTAAGCAGAGTCACAATGGATTATCTTCTTTCTTTTGTTATATGGAAGTTACCTTGTAAACTAATTGCAGCACTTCACAGAAATCACAGAAACCTCACAGTGCAGATAGAGGCCATTTCGGCCCATCGAGCCTGCACCAACACATATCCCACCCCCGATCCCCGTAACCCCTACACCAACACCAACACATATCCCACCCTATCCCCGTAACCCCACGTATTTAATCCCCCCTAACACTAAGGGTCAATTTTATCATAGCCAATCAACCTAACCTGCACATCTTTGGACTGTGGGAGGAAACCGGAGCACCCGGAGGAAACCCACGCAAACACGGGGAGAATGTCTGTGTGGAGTTTGCACAGTCACCCGAGGCCGGATTCGAACCCGGGTCCCTGGAGCTGTGAGGCAACAGTGCTAACCACTATGCCACCGTGCTGCCCTGTCTCTAATGTTAAAACACTGTGTAAGCCACCTAGCCTGAGAATCACTTGTTTCTGAAATTGGAAATGGAGGATAAATCGATAGAAATGAAATTGAACATTGTCAGTTCAATAATACTGTTTGGATTTTGGGATAATTTTGAAATGACAAAATGGACGCAGGCACTATATATTTGGTTACTTTTGGGAAAATAAAAGATCCTCTAAAATAATGATAAATAAAAAAGTGTTAATAACCTAAATCAAACATTCTCACTTGATCCATGTTTTCTATCTTAAATATTGTACTGGACAGTAAAGTTTCTCCAGGACTCATGAATGAGATATGAATGGTAATTAAAGGAAAGTGATTGAGGGTGAAAGATTGAAACAGGAGAAATTACACTACTGAATGGGAATTTTCAAAATTCCCTAGTGAAAGTCAGGAAAGTGTAGTTAAGAATAGTAAATTGATAGCTTTCTCTTGGAGATATTTGTGTCCCTGCCTTTAATGAACTTTTAAGAAAACTGAATTTGATAGTTTGGCCACTACCCAAGACATCAGGACCATGCAGAGGAAGATGAGCAAAGATCTCCAGACGCCTACAATCTTTCGATAAGATACCTGAAAGCCCGAGAAAGGCTTGCATCGGATGGCATGTGTGGCACGATATTGAGATACCGGTATGAGTTTGCAAATGTGATTCAATACGTATGAGGTAATTACCATCCGGGAATGTATGGTGAGTTTGCACTGAGGAACGGATCTCAGACATGCTAAGTTACTTGACAACAGCAAGACATGGTTAATGTGGCTCAGGAGAGCGAGACAACTTTGAAAGCATTGACACATACTCCATCGAGAAACTAATCTCATTAATGAAACCAGCAGAATAGAGTTAAACACACTGGTACCTGTCAGAGGGATTGAAATTGAAGTTGAAGTGGAGAGTTACATGGAGTCTGGATTGGTACAATCGGGGGCGAAGGAGAAATCATGTTTAGTAAGAATTATCCACAAGATGGATACGAGCAAGAGAGAGATCCGGAGAATCTTTTAAGTCCATGATTTGTTGATTAGATGTGAAACTGTAATGTCGCTTGAAATGATTGAATTTAACTGTGACGGTAATAATTGTGTTTTGTAGGTAACAGAGCGTGGGAAAAACCAGTACGAATCCAGTATAGGGTGATTTTGGTGGTGCCTCCTGTGTCACTACTACTGCAATTACCATGCTTTACGGGTCTAACAGGACCTGTCCCATCAACCAACACGTTTTTAAGTATGGGCTACACAATTGAGGCACAATTCGGATACTCGGATACGACATTCCCCTGTTGTTTGTGGGTTTCAGTGAGCTCATGATGCGACTGAACTCCTCCCTAAAGCATTTTTATGTTTTGGAGCAAGACAACTCGAGAATAGATATTGAAATTGACAGCATAGAGGACAACTCACACTGGTGGGATATTGGGCTCAATACATCAGCACACCCTTAGGTTCGTATTGTTTCACATGCTCTGGTAGTTATCCAACTTGCAATGATAGTGTATTTGATATATGTAACGTGTGTAGTAAGACTTTGATACATAAGCCAATTGGGTACTCCTGCCTACGACTAACCAGCACAAACAAGTTAATTGAGCACACCAAAAGAGAAGATCCGAAGCAATGTAGAGGAGACCCCAGGCGGGGTAACATCAGGAAAGATAGAAGAAACAGAGGATACCCCAGGCGGGGTAGAACTGAAACACCGGAACAGTGAATTGAATTTGAGTAAGGGGTCAGAGGTTGCTCCTTCTCCTCAAAGGAATGGACTGTAAGGAAGGGAGAAATCTTCAAGACTCCCTACTAACGCCCAAGTTGAGAGAGCAATAAGAGCTAGCTAGATTAGTCAAGAGCCGATTGTGAGAAGTCAATAAGGATATTTCCTTCTCAAAGAAGGGAATTGTAAGAAATAGCTGTTAGATTCAAAGATGGGTTTTAATTCTTAGAACAAAGACTGACAACACGGTGGCATAGTGGTTAGCACTGTTGCCTCACAGCGCCAGGGACCCGGGTTCGAATCCAGCCTCGGGTGACTGTCTGTGTGGAGTTTGCACATTCTCCCCGTGTTTGCGTGGGTTTCCTCCGGGTGCTCCGGTTTCCTCCCACAGTCCAAAGATGTGCGGGTTAGGTTGATTGGCTATGATAAATTGACCCTTAGTGTTAGGGGGATTAAATACGTGGGGTTACGGGGATCGGGTGGGATATGTGTCGGTGCAGGCTCGATGGGCCGAAATGGCCTCTATCTGCATTGTGGGGTTTCTGTGATTTCTGTGAACATGCAGCCGGGAACAGATAGCAGAAATGCCAGCAAGGTCGAATATCAAGCATCAAAAGACAAACAGAAGTGATAAGGGAATTGTAAAATGCAAGGAAACAGGGAGGATAGCACCTGATAGATAACAAGGAGCCAGGAAGCCATAAAATGTCCTTAAAGAAACTTGACAAAACATTCCTCAGAAAGATAAGAGGGAGGCCTTGTCAGTCATACAGAAAGGGACGGCGAGGATTGCCTTCCCGCTTCACAATTGCACAATAGGATGGGGATCAAATGATTGACAACAGGTGATTACCAGCCCACAAAAATAACAATAAATATATAGACGACTGAGAGAGGAAATCAGGCAGTCAGGGGCAAAGGCTTCTCCGATGTGGCTACGGCCTAACACCTTGGTCAAGTTTAGCCTCTGAGGTGGCGGACGGCCTCACACCTCCAACAGCTCGAGAGATGACCCAATGGAAGTGACCACT
>NW_028225179.1:37636734-37662496 GCF_052327205.1 Somniosus microcephalus | reverse complement strand
GGGTGGGATATGTGTTGGTGCAGGCTCGATGGGCCGAAATGGCCTCTATCTGCACTGTGAGGTTTCTGTGATTTCTGTGAAGTGCTGCAATTAGTTTACAAGGTAACTTCCATATAACAAAAGAAAGAAGATAATCCATTGTGACTCTGCTTAGAGCCCATGTGGTTAATTTATCAAATCATAATTTTCCTTCTGTCACTGTGGTGAAATATTAACTTAAAATTAAGAAACTTAAATTTAATAATGTCCAATATCTTTAAATTTCATACTAAAGTTGTTGCTTGGTGAACTTAAACAGCTGTCAGTGGGAAGGGTTAACTCCTCGGCAGGATTTTAAGAAGGTGGAGCAAAACATTATCAGGCGCACGCAATTACGTTACTTCACGTAAATTTTAAAAAACTTTCCCAAGCGAGAAAGACAGTTGTGTTTTCACACTTTAACTAAACACGAACAGAACAGATAAAACAAAACAAAATAGCACATTCTTGCAGAAAACAGTAAATTACGTCATATTTCTTATTGTCCTTTCTTCAGATGTCTTTCCAAAATACTGTAAAACATTGAATATAACTGGAGAAAAATTAGTTTTTCACATTTAAACATAAGAACATAAGAAATAGGAGCAGGAGTAGGCCAATCGGCCCCTCGAGCCTGCTCCGCCATTCAATAAGATCATGGCTGATCTGATCCTAACTGCCAATCCACTATCACAGAACCATCTCCTGAATCTAACAGAATTAGACACACGAAATAGGAGCAGGATCAGGCTACACGGCCCCTGGGCCCGCTCCGCTACCCACAGGGCCATGACCGATCCGAACCTAGACTCATGTCCAAATTCCTGCCCGCTCCCCATAACCCTTTATTCCCTTTACTTCTAGGAAACTGTCTATTTCTGTTTTAAATTTATGTAATGATGTAGCTTCTACAGCTTTTTGGGGCAGCATATTCCATGGATCTACCACCCTCTGAGTGAAGTAGTTCCTCCTCATCTCAGTTTTGAAAGAGCAGCCCCTTATTCTAAGACTATGCCCCCTAGTTCCAGTTTCACCCATCATCGGGAACATCCTCCCCGCATCCACCCGATCCAACCCCTTCACAATCTTATATGTTTCAATAAGATCGCTTCTCATTCTTCTGAACTCCAATGAGTAGAGTCCCAATCTACTCAACCACTCCTCATATGTCCATCCCCATATCCCCGGGATTAACCGAGTGAACCTTCTTTGTACTGACTCGAGAGCAAGTATGTCTTTTCTTAAGTATGGACACCAAAACTGTATGCAGTATTCCAGGTGCGGTCTCACCAATACCTTGTACAACTGAAGCAATACCTCCCTATTTTTATATTCTATCCCCCTAGCAATGAAAGCCAACATTCCATTGGCCTTCTTAATCACTTGCTGCACCTGCATACTAACCTTTTGAGTTTCGTGCACCAGGACCCCCAGATCCCTTTGTACTTCAGTACTTTCTAGTTTCTTGCCATTAAGATAATAACTTGCTCTACGATTTTTCCTGCCAAAGTGCATAACCTCACACTTTCCAGTATTGTATTCCATCTGCCAAATCTCTGCCCACTTACTTAGCCTGTCTATGTCCCCTTGCAGGTTTTTTATGTCCTCCTCACTCACTACTTTCCTTCCCATCTTAGTATCATCTGCAAACTTTGATATGTTACACTCGGTCCCCTCCTCCAAATCGTTAATATAGATTGTAAAGAGTTGGGGACCCAGCACTGACCCCTGTGGAACACCACTAGTTACTGATTGCCAGTCTGAGAATGAACCATTTATCCCAACTCTCTGCCTTCTGTTAGATAGCCAATCCTCTATCCATGCCAGAATATTACCCCCAATCCCGTGATTTTTTATCTTAAGCAATAATCTTTTGTGTGGCACCTTGTCAAATGCCTTTTGGAAGTCTAAATACACTACGTCCACTGGTTCCCCTTTATCCACCCTATATGTTACTTCCTCAAAGAACTCCAGCAAATTTGTCAAACATGACTTCCCCTTCATAAAACCATGCTGACTTTGTCCTATTAAATTATGATTATCCAAATGTCCTGTTACTGTCTCCTTAATAATGGACTCCAATATTTTATCTACCACAGATGTTAGGCTAACCGGCCTATAGTTTCCAGCCTTCTGTCTACTGCCCTTTCTAAATAAGGGCGTTACATTAGCAGTTTTCCAGTCTGCCGGGACCTTTGCTGAGTCCAGGGAGTTTTGGAAAATTATTACCAATGCATCCACAATCCCTACCGCCACTTCCCTCAAGACCCTAGGATGTAAGCCATCCGGTCCAGGTGATTTATCCGCCTTGAGTCCCATTATTTTACCGAGTACCACTTCCTTAGTGATTTTGATCGTGTTTAGCTCCTCCCCCCCTATAGCCCCCTGTTTGTCCAGTGTTGGGATATTCTTAGTGTCTTCTACTGTAAAGACTGATACAAAATATTCATTGTGTTTTTGCCATCTCCATATTTCCCACCATTAATTTCCCGGTCTCATCCTCTAAGGGACCAACATTTACTTTAGCCACCCTTTTTCTTTTTATATAACTATAAATCAAATCAAATCAAATCAAACTGCTTTAGAAGATTTCACCATAGCAACCGCGACGCCAAGGTTAAATCTTAGACTGAAACTTAATCTTTTGTTAAACAAACTTTTTGTTGCTCTTAGTTTTTACACACCAGCTTAACTTAAATTAGCTCAAAGGTTTTTTTTCCAATTCTTGGGGCAGAATCTTATTCGCACATTCTTAAAACTTCCAAAATCCAAGACAAGACAAAAGTGTTAAACGCTTTAACACAGAAGTGGGTGGAGCTAAAACACACATAACAAAATCTTTCTTTTAAAGACAGACTTTTCAGACAAAAGAAATACTGTAACTTCTTAAACATTCATAGTCAGGAAAACATTCACACTTTAACACACATTTTCGTACAAATTGAAATTCTAGCATTTTTTAAGGTTCCTTTCACTCAGCAATCTTGTGTTTTATTTGTCTCGGCACAGATGTTAATAACTTCCATGTCGGTAAAACTTTAAATTTATCTTTTTTTCCCCTTTTTAAATCAGTGTCTCAGCAGCTTTTCCTGGCTTTCCAAATCACTGTTTTTCCTCTTCCTTTGCTGAGTTTTCAGATTAGTTAGCCTGCAAATTTTCCTTCTCTATCTCTCCCTCTCTCTCCTGCACTTTATGCTTTACCTCCTTCAGGCTATCTATCAACTGTTCCCGGTGATATGCCAACGCCATTGTACTTCTGGTTTTACCTTTCAACAAGCTCTTTACCGCTCCCTTCTTTCAGAGAGGGGAAAAAAAAACACTACACACAGTCTAAGCAATGATCACGTGCATTCGACCGGACCGCTCCCTTCTTTCAGAGAGAATAAAACACTATACACAGTCTAAGCAACGATCACGTGCGTTCGACCGGTCCCTCCGGTCATCCCAACCAGAACCTTACAACTCCTAACTCTGTGATCCCACTTCTGACACCACTGTAAGATTAGGATCACAGGCTCACACAGATTACCCAACAGGGTTTTAGAAGCTGCAAGGCTTTTATTAAAGCGCTACAGTTTTAAAGCATAATCAGATATTACATATGGTTTAAGCCGAGTATAATAGACATACAACCCGTGACAGTAGGAGCGACCTACGACTCCCGAACACCTTGGTCAAGTTTAGCCTCTGAGGTGGCTGATGGCCTCACACCTCCAACAGCTCGAGAGATGACCCAACAGAAGTGACCGCTGCAGCAGACAGCAGGAATCCACCCAATCCGAGACCACCGTACTGCCTCCCCGTCCGTCCGGTCGTGTCATTCCGATTCGGGAGTCGTAGATCGCTCCTACTGTCACGGGTTGTATGTCTATTATACTCGGCTTAAACCATATGTAATATCTGATTATGCTTTAAAACTGTAGCTCTTTAATAAAAGCTTTGCAACTCCTAAAGCCCTGTTGGGTAATCTGTGTGAGCCTGTGATCCTAATCTTACAGTGTAGAGGGAGCCTTATTCTATATCTAACCCGTTCTGTACCTGCCCTGGGAGTGTTTGATGGGACAGTGTAGAGGGAGCCTTATTCTATATCTAACCCGTGCTGTACCTGCCCTGGGAGTGTTTGATGGGACAGTGTAGAGGGAACTTTACTCTGTATCTAACCCGTGCTGTACCTGCCCTGGGAATGTTCGATGGAACAGTGCAGAGGGAGGTTTTAAATCTTTGTTTCTCTCTGTAGATTCGTCAGGAGAGGACACTCCGAGGGATGTCCGCCAAAGATGAGTGAAACTGCGCAGTGACGTAAGTACTCGCGTCTCAAACCCCCCCCCCCCACCCGCGGGCACCGACTCTTCCCGGGGTACAGGTCCCTGTGGGCACCGACTCTCCCCAGGGTACAGGTCCCTGCGGGCACCGACTCTCCCCGGGGTACGGATCGCCCACGGGCACCAACTCTCCCCGGGGTACGGGACCCCACGGGCTCCGACTCTCCCCGGGGTACGGATCCCCGCGGGCTCCGACTCTCTCCGGGGTACGGATCCCCGCGGGCTCCGACTCTCCCCGGGGTATGGGTCCCTGCGGGCTCCGACTCTCCCCGGGGTACGGGACCCCAGGGTACGAGTCCCCACGGGCTCCGACTCTCCCCGGGGTGCGGGTCCCCTCGGCCTCCGACTCCCCGGGGTACGGGTCCCCACGGGCACCGACTCTCCCCGGGGTACGGGTCCCCACGGGCACCGACTCTCCCCGGGGTACGGGTCCCCACGGGCACCGACTCTCCCCGGGGTACGGGTCCCCGCGGGCACCGACTCTCCCCGGGGTACGGGTCCCCGCGGGCTCCGACTCTCCCCGGGGTACGGGTCCCCACAGGCTCCGACTCTCCCCGGGGTACGGGTCCCCACGGACACCGACTCTCCCCGGGGTACGGGTCCCCGCGGGCTCCGACTCTCCATGGGATACGGGTCCCCGGGGTACGGGTTCCCGCGGGCACCGACTCTCCCCGGGGTACGGGTCCCCGCGGGCTCCGACTCTCCCCGGGGTGCGGGTCCCCGCGGGCACCGACTCTCCCCGGGGTACGGGTCCCCGCGGGCACCGACTCTCCCCGGGGTACGGGTCCCCGCGGGCTCCGACTCTCCCCGGGGTACGGGTCCCCGCGGGCTCCGACTCTCCCTGGGGTACGGGTCCCCGCGGGCTCCGACTCTCCCCGGGGTACGGGTCCCCGCGGGCACCGACTCTCCCTGGGGTACGGGTCCCCACGGGCTCCGACTCTCCCCGGGGTACGGGTCCCCGCGGGCACCGACTCTCTCCGGGGTACGGGTCCCCACGGGCACCGACTCTCCCCGGGGTACGGGTCCCCACGGGCACCGACTCTCCCCGGGGTACGGGTCCCCACGGGCACCGACTCTCCCCGGGGTACGGGTCCCCACGGGCACCGACTCTCTCCGGGGTACGGGTCCCCACGGGCACCGACTCTCCCCGGGGTACGGGTCCCCACGGGCACCAACTCTCTCCGGGGTACGGGTCCCCACGGGCACCGACTCTCCCCGGGGTACGGGTCCCCACGGGCACCGACTCTCCCCGGGGTACGGGTCCCCACGGGCACCGACTCTCTCCGGGGTACGGGTCCCCGCGGGCACCGACTCTCCCCGGGGTACGGGTCCCCACGGACACCGACTCTCCCCGGGGTACGGGTCCCCACGGACACCGACTCTCCCCGGGGTACGGGTCCCCGCGGGCACCGACTCTCCCCGGGGTACGGGTCCCCGCGGGCTCCGACTCTCCCCGGGGTACGGGTCCCCGCGGGCTCCGACTCTCCCTGGGGTACGGGTCCCCGCGGGCACCGACTCTCCCTGGGGTACGGGTCCCCGCGGGCACCGACTCTCCCCGGGGTACGGGTCCCCACGGGCACCGACTCTCCCTGGGGTACGGGTCCCCACGGGCTCCGACTCTCCGCGGGGTACGGGTCCCCGCGGGCACCGACTCTCCCCGGGGTACGGGTCCCCGCGGGCACCGACTCTCTCCGGGGTACGGGTCCCCACGGGCACCGACTCTCCCCGGGGTACGGGTCCCCACGGGCACCGACTCTCCCCGGGGTACGGGTCCCCACGGGCACCGACTCTCCCCGGGGTACGGGTCCCCACGGGCACCGACTCTCTCCGGGGTACGGGTCCCCACGGGCACCGACTCTCCCCGGGGTACGGGTCCCCACGGGCACCGACTCTCCCCGGGGTACGGGTCCCCACGGGCACCGACTCTCTCCGGGGTACGGGTCCCCACGGGCACCGACTCTCTCCGGGGTACGGGTCCCCACGGGCACCGACTCTCCCCGGGGTACGGGTCCCCACGGGCACTGACTCTCCCTGGGATACGGGTCCCCACGGGCTCCGACTCTCCCCGGGGTACGGGTCCCCGCGGGCACCGACTCTCCCCGGGGTACGGGTCCCCGCGGGCACCGACTCTCCCCGGGGTACGGGTCCCCGCGGGCTCCGACTCTCCCCGGGGTATGGGTCCCCACGGGCTCCGACTCTCCCCGGGGTACGGGTCCCCACGGGCACCGACTCTCTCCGGGGTTCGGGTCCCCACGGGTACCGACTCTCTCCGGGGTACGGGTCCCCGCGGGCACCGACTCTCCCCGGGGTACGGGTCCCCGCGGGCACCGACTCTCCCCGGGGTACGGGTCCCCGCGGGCACTGACTCTCCCCGGGGTACGGGTCCCCGCGGGCACCGACTCTCCCCGGGGTACATGTCCCCGCGGGCTCCGACTCTCTCCGGGGTACGGGTCCCCGCGGGCTCCGACTCTCTCCGGGGTACGGGTCCCCACGGGTACCGACTCTCTCCGGGGTACGGGTCCCCACGGGTACCGACTCTCCCCGGGGTATGGGTCCCCGCGGGCACCGACTCTCCCTGGGATACGGGTCCCCGCGGGTACCGACTCTCCCTGGGATACGGGTCCCCGCGGGCACCGACTCTCTCCGGGGTACGGGTCCCCACGGGTACCGACTCTCCCCGGGGTACGGGTCCCCGCGGGCACCGACTCTCCCCTGGGAGGGAACGGAGTGTTTTTTTTGCTCTTCTCCATTCTGATCACTTCCCGTCTTTTCCTTCAGGTCTGTGCGAGTGAGAGAGAGAGAGAGAGAGAGAGCGAGTGATCGACAAAATGGCCGCCAGCGCCAACGATACCGCCCCCCGCCTCTTGCGCCCTCCGCCGCGGACATCCGTTACCTTTCTGTTTCTCGCCCGAAACACACTCGAACCCATCTACATCCCTCCCCCTCCCTTCCCTGCTCTTCCCGACTCCTGTAAATACATCCTTGGGGAAACTCACTCACCCCCTCAATAACCGGACCATCAACATCCCAACGCGCGTGTTCTCGCTCCCAGGATGCCCTTGGGGAGCGCCCCGACTCCGCCCACTTTCCGTCGCGTCGCTGCCTGATGTCATCGCTCACGGGAGGAAGAGGAGGAGCGTGGGGAGAGGGGAAATCCTCGTTTTCACTCGACAAACGTTTAATCACATGACATGTCCCTCGCTCTTCGGGTTGACTGGCTTACGGGTAGGTGGTCTTTGTGTGTGGCGGGGGTGGGGGAGGCGCGTGTGAGCCATGTTGCAGGTGATTCTGTCAATGAACTGTGTTTTATCCATCACAACTAATAAAATAAGAGTTAGCAAACTGAGCCCCAGTGTCTCGCTTTTTCAACTAAACCCTGTCCTGAAGGTAAGCATGCAGGTGTAGCGGGCGGCTAAAAAGGCAAATGGTATGTTGGCCTTCGTAGCGAGAGGATTCGAGTACAGGAGCAAGGATGTCTTGCTGCAGTTGTACAGGGCCTTGGTGAGACCACATCTTGAGTAATTTGTGCAGTTTTGGTCGCCTTATCTGAGGAAGGATGTTCTTGCCATGGAGGGAGTGCAGCGAAGATTCACCAGGCTGATACCTGGGATGGCAGGAATGACGTATGAGGAGAGATTGGGACGATTGGGCTTGTACTCGCTGGAGTTTAGAAGAATGAGAGGGGATCTCATTGAAACTTATAAAATTCTAACAGGACTAGACAGACTAGATGCAGGAAGGATGTTCCCGATGGCGGGGGAGACCAGAACCAGGGGTCACAGTCAAAGGATAAGGGGTAAGCCATTTAGGACAGAGATGAGGAGGAATTTCTTCACCCAGAGAGTGGTGAACCTGTGGAATTCTCTACCACAGAAGGCAGTTGAGGCTAATTCATTAAATATATTCAAGAAGGAGTTGGATATATTTCTTAAGGCTAAAGGGATATGGGGAGAAGGCAGGGACAGGGTACTGAATTTGGATGACCAGCCATGATCTCACTAAATGGCAGAACAGGCTCGAGGGGCCGAATGGCCTACTCCTGCTCCTATCTTCTGTTTCTATGAACTGGAGGTACAAATACACAAATCACTAAAAGTTGTGACACAGGTTAACAAGGCCATAAAAAAAGAAAGCTATCCAACCACTAGGGTTTATTTCTAGAGGGATAGAATTGAAAAGTAGGGAAGTTATGCTAAACCTGTATCGAACTTTGGTTAGACCACACTTAGAGCCGCCTTCTTCTTAGGCAGTCTCTCGGAACCGAGGATGACTTGCTTCCACATTAAAAATGAGTTCTCGGGTGATTGGTGAGTCCAATGGGGGACCTACAGTCTCTGTCACAGGTGGGGCAGACGGTGGGTGGGTGGGATGCTTGGATTGACGTGCGCTTCCTGCGCTTGGCTTCCGCTTGCTCCCGGCGAAGAGACTCGAGGTGTTCGGCGCCTTCCCGGATGCTTCTCCTCCACTTCGTGCGTTCTTGGGCCAGGGATTCCCAGGTGTCGGTGGGGGCTGTTACACTTTTCCAAGGAGGCTTTGAGGGTGTCCTCGAAGCGTTTCCTCTGCCCATCTGGGGCTCTCGGGCCGTGTCGCAGCTCCGAGTAGAGCGCTTGTTTTGGGAGTCTCGTATCGGGCATGCGGACGAGGTGACCCATGCCACTTGGGAGTACTGCGTGCAGTTCTGGTCGCCATATTATAAAAAGGAAAGCGAGGGCGTGGAGAAGATTTACAAGGATGATACCAGAAATGCGAGGGTATACATATTGGGAAAGGTTGAACAGGCTGGGGCTCCTTCTAGGAAAGAGAAGGGTGACCTAATAGTGGTCTTTAAAATGATGAAAGGTTTTGATAGTGGATACAGAGAGAATGTTTCCACTTGTGGGGAAGAGCATAAGTAGAGGCCATCAATATAAGATAGTCACCCAGAAATCAAATGGGGAATTCAGGAGAAACTTCTTTCCCCAGAGAGTGGTGAGAATGTGGAACTCGCTGCCACAGGGAGTGGTTGAAGCGAATAGTATCGATATATTTAGGCAAGCACGTGAGGGAGACGGGAATTGAGGGTTACGCTAATAGGGTGAGATGAGGAACGACAGGAGGAGGCTCGAGTGGAGTTTAAATGCCGGCACGGACTGGTTGGGGCTCGTGACCTGTTTCTCTGCCGTAAGTCCGGTGAACCGATTCCCCCAGCCCACGTTCAGAGCGAAGATCAGTTTCTACATCCCTCATGTGACAAGCTGACGGACAGTACCCAAGGATTCCGGACAATCTCATTTTCAGGCTTCCCCCCACTTCCTGGTTTCACCCTGTGGTTTGCGGTTGGTGCTTTTTGACTTCTCGGTTCAAACCAAGAGATTTAACATCAGCAACCGCCCTTCTGATCACTGCGATATAGATAGAGAGTAAATCTCCCTCTACGCTGTCCCCATCAAATACTCCCAGGGCAGGTACAGCACGAGTTAGATACAGAGTAAAGCTCCCTCTACACTGTCCCATCAAACACTCCCAGGGCAGGTACAGCACGTGTTAGATACAGAGTAAAGCTCCCTCTACACTGTCCCATCAAACACTCCCAGGGCAGGTACAGCACGGGTTAGATATAGAGTAAAGCTCCCTCTACACTGTCCCATCAAGCACTTGCAGGGCAGGTACAGCATGGGTTAGATACAGAGTAAAGCTCCCTCTACACTGTCCCATCAAACACTCGCAGGGCAGGTACAGCATAGGTTAGATACAGAGTAAAGCTCCCTCTACACTGTCCCATCAAACACTCCCAGGGCAGGTACAGCACAGGTTAGATACAGAGTAAAGCTCCCTCTGCACTGTCCCAGCAAACACTCGCAGGGCAGGTACAGCATAGGTTAGATACAGAGTAAAGCTCCCTCTACACTGTCCCATCAAACACTCCCAGGACAGGTACAGCACGGGTTAGATACAGAGTAAAGCTCCCTCTACACTGTCCCATCAAACACTCCCAGGGCAGGTACAGCACGGGGTTAGATACAGAGTAAAGCTCCCTCTACACTGTCCCATCAAACACTCCCAGGGCAGGTACAGCACGGGTTAGATACACAGTAAAGCTCCCTCTACACTGTCCCATCAAACACTCCCAGGGCAGGTACAGCACGGGTTAGATACAGAGTAAAGCTCCCTCTACACAGTCCATCAAACACTCCCAGGGCAGGTACAGCACGGGGTTAGATACAGAGTAAAGCTCCCTCTACACTGTCCCATCAAACACTCCCAGGGCAGGTACAGCACGGCTTAGATACAGAGTAAATCTCCCTCTGCACTGTCCCATCAAACACTCCCAGGGCAGGTACAGCACGGGGTTAGATACAGAGTAAAGCTCCCTCTACACTGTCCCATCAAACACTCCCAGGGCAGGTACAGCACGGGTTAAATACAGAGTAAAGCTCCCTCTACACTGTCCCATCAAACACTCCCAGGGCAGGTACAGCACAGGGTTAGATACAGAGTAAAGCTCCCTCTACATTGTCCCATCAAACACTCCCAGGGCAGGTACAGCACGGGTTAGATACAGAGTAAAGCTCCCTCTACACTGCCCCTCAAACACTCCCAGGGCAGGTACAGCACAGGGTTAGATACAGAGTAAAGCTCCCTCTACACTGTCCCATCAAACACTCCCAGGGCAGGTACAGCATGGGTTAGATACAGAGTAAAGCTCCCTAGAGGAGTACAAAAAGTGCAGGGGGATACTTAAAAAAGAAATTAGGAGATCAAGGAGGGGCCATGAAATAACACTGGCGAGCAAAATAAAGGAAAATCCTAAGATGTTTTATAAGTATATTAAGGGTAAGAGGATAACTAGGGAAAAAATAGGGCCCATTAGGGACAAAAGTGGCAATCTGTGTGTGGAGCCGGAAGATGTAGGAGGGGTTCTAAATGAATTTTTTGCATCTGTTTTCACTATGGAGGAGGACGATGTAGACATAGAAATAGGGCGGGGGGACTGTGATATGCTCGAACATATTAACATCGAGAGGCAGGAGGTATTGGCGGTTTTAGCAGGCCTAAAAATGGATAAATCCCCAGGCCCGGATGAAATGTATCCCAGGCTGCTGTGTGAGGCAAAGGAAGAGATTGCGGGGGCTCTAACACATATATTCAGGACCTCTCTGGCCACAGGGGATGTGCCAGAGGACTGGAGAACCGCTAATGTAGTACCATTATTCAAGAAGGGAAGTAGGGAAAAACCGGGGAACTACAGGCCAGTGAGCCTAACATCAGTGGTAGGAAAATTATTGGAAAAAATTCTGAGGGACAAAATTAGTCTCCACTTGGAGAGACAAGGATTAATCAGGGATAGTCAACATGGCTTTGTCAAGGGAAGATCATGTCTGACTAATTTGATTGAATTTTTTGAGGGGGTGACTAGGTGTGTGGATGAGGGTAACGCAGTGGATGTGGTATACATGGATTTCAGTAAGGCCTTCGATAAAGTCCCGCACAGGAGACTGGTCAAGAAGGTAAGAGCCCATGGAATCCAGGGTGCCTTGGCACATTGGATACAAAACTGGCTTAGTGGCAGAAGGCAGAGGGTGATGGTCGAAGGTTGTTTTTGTGACTGGAAGCCTGTGGCCAGTGGGGTGCCACAGGGATCGGTGCTGGGTCCCTTGCTGTTTGTGGTCTACATTAATGACTTGGATATGAATGTAAAAGGTATGATCAGTAAGTTCGCGGATGATACAAAAATTGGTGGGGTGGTAAATAGCGAGGAGGGTAGCCTCAGTCTGCAGGACGATATAGATGGGTTGGTCAGATGGGCGGAACAGTGGCAAATGGAATTTAACCCGGAAAAGTGCGAGGTGATGCACTTTGGGGGGACAAACAAGGCAACAGAATACACAATGAATGGTAAGACCCTAGGCAAGACGGAGGGTCAGAGGGATCTGGGTGTGCAAGTACACAGATCCCTGAAGGCGGCGGAACAGGTGGATAAGGTGGTAAAAAAGGCATATGGGATACTTGCCTTCATTAGCCGAGGCATAGAATATAAGAGCAAGGAGGTTATGATGGAGCTGTATAAAACACTGGTTAGGCCACAGCTGGAATACTGTGTGCAGTTCTGGTCGCCACACTACAGGAAGGATGTGATCGCTTTGGAGAGGGTGCAGAGGAGATTCACCAGGATGTTAACAGGGCTGGAGCGCTTCAGCTATGAAGAAAGACTGGGCAGATTGGGTTTGTTTTCCTTGGAGCAGAGGAGGCTGAGGGGGGACATGATTGAGGTGTACAAAATTATGAGGGGCATAGATAGGATGGATACTGAGGAGCTTTTTCCCTTAGTAGAAGGGTCAATAACTAGGGGGCATAGATTCAAGGTAAAGGGCGGGAGGTTTAGAGGAGATTTGAGAAAAAACTTTTTCACCCAGAGGGTGGTTGGAGTCTGGAACTCACTGCCTGAAAGGGTTGTGGAGGCAGGAACCCTCACAACATTGAAGAAGCATTTGGATGAGCACTTGAAATGCCATAACATACAAGGCTACGGACCAAATGCTGGAATATGGGATTAGATTAGACAGGGCTTGATGGCCGGCACGGACACGATGGGCCGAAGGGCCTCGATCCATACTGTATAACTCTATGACTCTATGACTGTCCCATCAAACACTCCCAGGGCAGGTACAGCACGGGGTTAGATACAGAGTAAAGCTCTCTCTACACTCTCCCATCAAACACTCCCAGGGCAGGTACAGCACAGGGTAAGATACAGAGTAAAGCTCCCTCTACACTGTCCCATCAAACACTCCCAGGGCAGGTACAGCACGGGGTTAGATACAGAGTAAAGCTCACTCTACACTGTCCCGTCAAACACTCCCAGGGCAGGTACAGTACGGGTTAGATACAGAGTAAAGCACCTTCTACACTGTCCCATCAAACACTCCCAGGGCAGGTACAGCACGGGTTAGATACAGAGTAAAGCTCCCTCTACACTGTCCCATCAAACACTCCCAGGGCAGGTACAGCATGGGTTAGATACAGAGTAAATCTCCCTCTACACTGTCCCATCAAACACTCCCAGGGCAGGTACAGCACGGGTTAGATACAGAGTAAAGCTCCCTCTACACTGTCCCATCAAACACTCCCAGGGCAGGTACAGCATGGGTTAGATACAGAGTAAATCTCCCTCTACACTGTCCCATCAAACACTCCCAGGGCAGGTACAGCACAGGGTTAGATACAGAGTAAAGCTCCCTCTACACGTACAGCACGGGTTAGATACAGAGTAAAGCTCCCTCTACACTGTCCCATCAAACACTCCCAGGGCAGGTACAGCACGGGGTTAGATACAGAGTAAAGCTCCCTCTACACTGTCCCATCAAACACTCCCAGGGCAGGTACAGCACGGGTTAGATACAGAGTAAATCTCCCTTTGCACTGTCCCATCAAACACTCCCAGGGCAGGTACAGCACGGGGTTAGATACAGAGTAAAGCTCCCTCTACACTGTCCCATCAAACACTCCCAAGGCAGGTACAGCACGGGTTAGATGCAGAGTAAATCTCCCTCTACACTGTCCCATCAAACACTCCCAGGGCAGGTACAGCACGGGTTAGATACAGAGTAAAGCTCCCTCTGTGCTGTCCCATCAAACACTCCCAGGGCAGGTACAGCACGGGTTAGATACAGAGTAAAGCTCCCTCTACACTGTCCCATCAAACACTCCCAGGGCAGGTACAGCACGGGTTAGATAGAGTAAAGCTCCCTCTGTACTGTCCCATCAAACACTCCCAGGGCAGGTACAGCACGGGTTAAATACAGAGTAAAGCTCCCTCTACACTGTCCCATCAAACACTCCCAGGGCAGGTACTGCACGGGGTTAGGTACAGAGTAAAGCTCCCTCTACACTGTCCCATCAAACACTCCCAGGGCAGGTACAGCACGGGTTAGATACAGAGTAAAGCTCCCTCTACACTGTCCCATCAAACACTCCCAGGGCAGGTACAGCACGGGTTAGATACAGAGTAAAGCTCCCTCTACGCTGTCCCGTCAAACACTCCTAGGGCAGGTACAGCACGGGTTAGATACAGAGTAAAGCTCCCTCTACACTGTCCCATCAAACGCTCCCAGGGCAGGTACAGCACAGGGTTAGATACAGAGTAAAGCTCCCTCTACATTGTCCCATCAAACACTCCCAGGGCAGGTACAGCACGGGGTTAGATACAGAGTAAAGCTCCCTCTACACTGTCCCATCAAACACTCCCAGGGCAGGTACAGCACGGGTTAGATACAGAGTAAAGCTCCCTCTACACTGCCCCTCAAACACTCCCAGGGCAGGTACAGCACAGGGTTAGATACAGAGTAAAGCTCCCTCTACACTGTCCCATCAAACACTCCCAGGGCAGGTACAGCATGGGTTAGATACAGAGTAAAGCTCCCTGGAGGAGTACAAAAAGTGCAGGGGGATACTTAAAAAAGAAATTAGGAGATCAAGGAGGGGCCATGAAATAACACTGGCGAGCAAAATAAAGGAAAATCCTAAGATGTTTTATAAGTATATTAAGGGTAAGAGGATAACTGGGGAAAAAATAGGGCCCATTAGGGACAAAAGTGGCAATCTGTGTGTGGAGCCGGAAGATGTAGGAGGAGTTCTAAATGAATTTTTTGCATCTGTTTTCACTATGGAGGAGGACGATGTAGACATAGAAATAGGGCGGGGGGACTGTGATATGCTCGAACATATTAACATCGAGAGGGAGGAGGTATTGGCGGTTTTAGCAGGCCTAAAAATGGATAAATCCCCAGGCCCGGATGAAATGTATCCCAGGCTGCTGTGTGAGGCAAAGGAAGAGATTGCGGGGGCTCTAACACATATATTCAGGACCTCTCTGGCCACAGGGGATGTGCCAGAGGACTGGAGAACCGCTAATGTAGTACCATTATTCAAGAAGGGAAGTAGGGAAAAACCGGGGAACTACAGGCCAGTGAGCCTAACATCAGTGGTAGGAAAATTATTGGAAAAAATCCTGAGGGACAAAATTAGTCTCCACTTGGAGAGGCAAGGATTAATCAGGGATAGTCAACATGGCTTTGTCAAGGGAAGATCATGTCTGACTAATTTGATTGAATTTTTTGAGGGGGTGACTAGGTGTGTGGATGAGGGTAACGCAGTGGATGTGGTATACATGGATTCCAGTAAGGCCTTCGATAAAGTCCCGCACAGGAGACTGGTCAAGAAGGTAAGAGCCCATGGAATCCAGGGTGCCTTGGCACATTGCCTTCTGCCACTAAGCCAGTTTTGTATCCAGAGGGTGATGGTCGAAGGTTGTTTTTGTGACTGGAAGCCTGTGGCCAGTGGGGTGCCACAGGGATCGGTGCTGGGTCCCTTGCTGTTTGTGGTCTACATTAATGACATGAATATGAATGTAAAAGGTATGATCAGTAAGTTCGCGGATGATACAAAAATTGGTGGGGTGGTAAATAGCGAGGAGGGTAGCCTCAGTCTGCAGGACGATATAGATGGGTTGGTCAGATGGGCGGAACAGTGGCAAATGGAATTTAACCCGGAAAAGTGCGAGGTGATGCACTTTGGGGGGACTAACAAGGCAAGGGAATACACAATGAATGGTAAGACCCTAGGCAAGACGGAGGGTCAGAGGGATCTGGGTGTGCAAGTACACAGATCCCTGAAGGCGGCGGAACAGGTGGATAAGGTGGTAAAAAAGGCATATGGGATACTTGCCTTCATTAGCCGAGGCATAGAATATAAGAGCAAGGAGGTTATGATGAAGCTGTATAAAACACTGGTTAGGCCACAGCTGGAATACTGTGTGCAGTTCTGGTCGCCACACTACAGGAAGGATGTGATCGCTTTGGAGAGGGTGCAGAGGAGATTCACCAGGATGTTACCAGGGCTGGAGCGCTTCAGCTATGAAGAAAGACTGGGCAGATTGGGTTTGTTTTCCTTGGAGCAGAGGAGGCTGAGGGGGGACATGATTGAGGTGTACAAAATTATGAGGGGCATAGATAGGATGGATGCTGAGGAGCTTTTTCCCTTAGTAGAAGGGTCAATAACTAGGGGGCATAGATTCAAGGTAAAGGGCGGGAGGTTTAGAGGGGATTTGAGAAAGAACTTTTTCACCCAGAGGGTGGTTGGAGTCTGGAACTCACTGCCTGAAAGGGTTGTGGAGGCTGGAACCCTCACAACATTGAAGAAGCATTTGGATGAGCACTTGAAATGCCATAACATACAAGGCTACGGACCAAATGCTGGAATATGGGATTAGATTAGACAGGGCTTGATGGCCGGCACGGACACGATGGGCCGAAGGGCCTCTATCCGTGCTGTATAACTCTATGACTCTATGACTGTCCCATCAAACACTCCCAGGGCAGGTACAACTCGGGTTAGATACAGAGTAAAGCTCCCTCTACACTGTCCCATCAAACACTCCCAGGGCAGGTACAGCACGGGGTTAGATACAGAGTAAAGCTCACTCTACACTGTCCCGTCAAACACTCCCAGGGCAGGTACAGCACGGGTTAGATACAGAGTAAAGCACCCTCTACACTGTCCCATCAAACACTCCCAGGGCAGGTACAGCACGGGTTAGATACAGAGTAAAGCTCCCTCTACACTGTCCCATCAAACACTCCCAGGGCAGGTACAGCATGGGTTAGATACAGAGTAAATCTCCCTCTACACTGTCCCATCAAACACTCCCAGGGCAGGTACAGCATGGGGTTAGATACAGAGTAAAGCTCACTCTACACTGTCCCGTCAAACACTCCCAGGGCAGGTACAGCACGGGTTAGATACAGAGTAAAGCTCCCTCTACACTGTCCCATCAAACACTCCCAGGGCAGGTGCAGCACAGGGTTAGATACAGAGTAAAGCTCCCTCTACACTGTCCCATCAAACACTCCCAGGGCAGGTACAGCACGGGTTAGATACAGAGTAAAGCTCCCTCTGTACTGTCCCATCAAACACTCCCAGAGCAGGTACAGCACGGGCAAGGATGTCTTGCTGCAGTTGTACAGGGCCTTGGTGAGGCCACATCTTGAGTATTGTGAGCAGTTTTGGTATCTGAGGAAGGATGTTCTTGCCATGGAAGGAGTTCAGCGAAGATTCACCAGACCGATACCTGGGATGGCAGGAATGACGTATGAGGAGAGATTGGGTCGATTGGGCTTATACTCACTGGAGTTTAGAAGAATGAGAGGGGATCTCATTGAAACATAAAATTCTGACAGGACTGGACAGACTAGATGCAGGAAGGGTGTTCCCGATGGTCGGGGAGTCCAGAACCAGGGGTCACAGTCTGAGGATAAGGGGTAAGCCATTTAGGACAGAGATGAGGAGGAATTTCTTCACCCAGAGAGTGGTGAACCTGTGGAATTCTCTACCACAGAAGGCAGTAGAGACCAATTCATTAAATATATTCAAGAAGGAGTTGGATATATTTCTTAAGGCTAAAGGGATCAAGGGATATGGGGAGAAGGCAGGGACCGGGTACTGAATTTGGGCGATCAGCCATGATCTCATTGAATGGCGGAGCAGGCTCGAGGGGCCGAATGGCCTACTCCTGCTCCGATCGTCTATGTTTCTATACAGAGTAAAGCTCCCTCTGGGCCTTAAATTGAGACTCCAGAAAGCTGTTTCTACAAATGCATTTTATTCAAAATGTTAAGTACATACAGAGAACAATTAAATATTAAATATTGAATAAATATTTAAAAAACACAGACTCACACTCGCAGACACACAGTCAGACAGAGTCTCTCAGTCGCACACACATTCAGAGACTGTGATGAGCAGATTGGGAGTGAGGTAGAGGTGGTGAGGGAGTGGGAGGTAGGGAGTGAGGGAGATGGAGTGGGGGTGAGGTAGGGAATGAGGGAGAGTTGGTGGGAGGTAGGGAGTGAGGGAGGGAATGAGGGTGAGGTAGGGAGTGGGAGGTAGGGAGTGAATGAGGGAGAGGGAGAGGTAGGGAGAGGGAGAGGTAGGGAGTGAGTGAGGGTGAGGGAGAGGTAGGGAGTGAGTGAGGGTGAGGTAGGGAGTGAGTGAGGGTGAGGTAGGGAGTGAGTGAGGCTGAGGGAGGTAGGGGGTGAGGTAGGAAGTGAGTGAGGGAAAGGGGAGTGGGTGAGAGTGAGGGTGAGGTACGGAGTGAGGGAGTGGGGATGAGGTAGGGAGTGAGTGAGGGTGAGGGAGAAGTAGGGGGTGAGGTAGGAAGTGAGTGAGGGAGAGGGGAGTGGGTGAGGGTGAGGGAGAGGTACGGAGTGAGGGAGTGGGGTTGAGGTAGGGAGTGAGTGAGGGGGAGGAAGAGGTAGGGAGTGGGTGAGGGTGAGGTAGGGAGTGAGTGAGGGAGAGGGAGGTAGGGGGTGAGGTAGGAAGTGAGTGAGGGAGAGGGGAGTGGGTGAGGGTGAGGGAGAGGTACGGAGTGAGGGAGTGGGGATGAGGTAGGGAGTGAGTGAGGGGGAGGGAGAGGTAGCGTGTGTCAGTGGGGGCGCGTTGCCCCCAGGCACTTGGTTCCATTCCAGGAGCGTCCATGCTCTGACCGTCTGGTCCTTCTCCCGATCTCCTGTTGGATTCCACCATCAACCCCCACCCGGGGTAATCGGAATCTCTCGCTCTCCGCCACCCTGGGTTTCAGTGGCCTCCCCCGATTAACTCCTTCGCCCGCCGGCGAGCCCGGACACGCAGCACGGTGAAATCTCGCACCACGCGGCCCAGATACCGTGACCACGCCCGCAGGATCAGCAAGGTCTCCGTCAACCGGTCCCACTCGACGGAGCGATTCGAGACCTGATCCGGCAACGAGAGGGCCTGGGAATCGGGAACGGAGACTCTCAGCACGGACATCTAGAGAGAGAGAGAAACACACAATGTTAAAACAGAAGGTGGAGAGAGAGAGAGAGAGAGACAGAGCGAGACAGAGAGACAGAGAGAGACAGAGTCAGAGAGAGAGACAGTGAGAGAGAGAGACAGAGAGAGAGAGAGAGACAGAGAGAGAGAGACAGACACAGAGAGAGAGAGAGAGAGAGACAGGGAGAGAGATAGAGAGGGAGGGACAGAGAGAAACAAAGACAGAGAGAAACAGAGACAAAGAGAAACAGAGAGAGCGAGACAGAGAGAGAGACAGGGAGAGAAAGAGAGAGAGAGAGACAGGGATATCTTGGTGCCCAATATGTAACAACATGTCACAACCTGAGGAACAGTGAGTGACTAACGAGCACACCCATAGCATATATAATCTAAAAATGTTTAAATCAATACCGAATGTACCCAACGACTGTTTAAATTAATACTGAATGTACCCAACGAGGGTCAACGACTGTTTAAATTAATATTGTCTGTACCCAACGAGGGTCAAAAACGTTTGACACCTACAGAATGTTGGAAAACTGTACCTTTTTGTTATGTAAGCTTTGGCAATATGGTTCCCTGTAAACTTTCATGCCAATAAAGCATTTGAATTTAATTGAAATTGAATTGACAGAGAGAGAGAGAGAGAGACAGAGAGAGAGGGAGGGACAGAGAGAGAAAGAGAGAGCAAGAGAGAGCGAGACTAGGTTTGAGCCAAGTTGGAGGAGTTGAGACACGTTCCCCCGTGAGATGAGATCCCGAGCCCCTTTACCTGTGCATGTATCTGCTGGACCAGGTCCCTCGTGTTGAGTAGGATGATGTCCATGTCTCGCAGGATGTGAATTCGATTCCCGTTTTCCTCCTCCCGCGCCCTCAGCCTCTTCAGATACGCCCGGAATATCGGGAGACTCTCGGCCATTCTCAGCAGCCGCTCGGAATCCTGAACCAAACACGGATCAGAAAGAGTGGGATTAGCAACACCCATCGACACTGCACAACATCTCCACCTTCCCACCTGATCTCCATATCCCTCAATTCTATTAATATCCAAAAATCTATCGATCTCAGCCTTGATTATACTCAATGACGGAGCCTCCACAGCCCTCTGGTGCAGAGAATTCCAAAGATTCACCACCCTCTCAGTGAAGAAATTCCTCCTCATCTCAGTCCTAAATGACCGACCCCTTATCCTGAGACTGTGACCCCTGGTTCTAGACTCTCCAGCCAGGGGGGAAACAGCCTCTCAGCATCGACCCTGTCAATCCCCCTCAGAATCTTGTATGTCCTTCAGGGACCCCTGATTTGCGGGGTGTCTCTTTCTAGATGTAGGCTCTGCCCGGAGCCTTGGACTGTCCTGCGGGTGCGAGAGGCAGAGGCCGAGAGCGAGTTGGGTGTACTAACCTGCAGTGACATCCAGTGGGAGTAAGTCAGCGTCCCCGATGGAAGGAATTCCAGCTCTCTGCTCTCACTGAGCACCATGCCAGGGAGGTTTGTTGCTATCTGTCGAACAATAAATCACAGTCAACATCTGGGAAACAGTCAGTTTACAGATATCTCCCTGAGAGAGGGACTGAGAGACACCAGTCAGTGTACAGATATCTCCCTGAGAGAGAGGGACTGAGAGACACCAGTCAGTGTACAGATATCTCCCTGAGAGAGAGGGACTGAGAGACACCAGTCAGTGTACAGATATCTCCCTGAGAGAGAGAGGGACTGAGAGACACCAGTCAGTGTACAGATATCTCCCCGAGAGAGAGGGACTGAGAGACACCAGTCAGTGTACAGATATCTCCCTGAGAGAGAGGGACTGAGAGACACCAGTCAGTGTACAGATATCTCCCTGAGAGAGGGACTGAGAGACACCAGTCAGTGTACAGATATCTCCCTGAGAGATGGACTGAGAGACACCAGTCAGTGTACAGATATCTCCCTGAGAGAGAGACTGAGAGACACCAGTCAGTGTACAGATATCTCCCTGAGAGAGAGACTGAGAGACACCAGTCAGTGTACAGATATCTCCCTGAGAGAGAGACTGAGAGACACCAGTCAGTGTACAGATATCTCCCTGAGAGAGAGACTGAGAGACAACAGTCAGTGTACAGATATCTCCCTGAGAGAGGGACTGAGAGACACCAGTCAGTGTACAGATATCTCCCTGAGAGAGAGGGGACTGAGAGACACCAGTCAGTGTACAGATATCTCCCTGAGAGAGAGGGACTGAGAGACACCAGTCAGTGTACAGATATCTCCCTGAGAGAGAGGGACTGAGAGACACCAGTCAGTGTACAGATATCTCCCTGAGAGAGAGGGACTGAGAGACACCAGTCAGTGTACAGATATCTCCCTGAGAGAGAGGGGACTGAGAGACACCAGTCAGTGTACAGATATCTCCCTGAGAGAGGGACTGAGAGACACCAGTCAGTGTACAGATATCTCCCTGAGAGAGAGGGGACTGAGAGACACCAGTCAGTGTACAGATATCTCCCTGAGAGAGAGGGACTGAGAGACACCAGTCAGTGTACAGATATCTCCCTGAGAGAGAGGGACTGAGAGACACCAGTCAGTGTACAGATATCTCCCTGAGAGAGAGGGACTGAGAGACACCAGTCAGTGTACAGATATCTCCCTGAGAGAGACGGGACTGAGAGACACCAGTCAGTGTACAGATATCTCCCTGAGAGAGGGACTGAGAGACACCAGTCAGTGTACAGATATCTCCCTGAGAGAGAGGGACTGAGAGACACCAGTCAGTGTACAGATATCTCCCTGAGAGAGAGGGACTGAGAGACACCAGTCAGTGTACAGATATCTCCCTGAGAGAGAGGGACTGAGAGACACCAGTCAGTGTACAGATATCTCCCTGAGGAGGAGATGGACTGAGAGACACCAGTCAGTGTACAGATATCTCCCTGAGGAGGAGATGGACCGAGAGACACCAGTCAGTGTACAGATATCTCCCTGAGAGACAGTAAACAACGCATGCAGGGCGGAACTAGGCCAATACCCATTAATAATCACTATCCAAAAAAGAGCCACCAAATTTTGGAATCACCTACAAATGAGCAACCCCCAATGCTATCACTACGACGCCCTGAAATGCCAAGAGCTGACCATAAAGAAGAATACCCTCAGTCAACTAGTCCTGGGACTCAATAAAGTAACTAATAACAATACTAACAATAACCAGCCCCAGGACAGTGACAGGGTAACACAAAGAATTCGACCCAACACAATCGTCGCTAAGCAAAAGGAAAAATATCTGTCATATTGGGCAGAAACAACAAAAACCCAAAGCAAACTCAATTGCTACTTGGCCCTAAACAGACAATACAACATAGCTGATTACCTGACCATGGTAAAGGATAACAAACTGAGAAGAACCTTGACAAGGTACAGACTTAGCGAACATAGCCTAGCGATCGAAAAAGGCAGACACAGGCAGACCAGGCTGCCAAGAGAAGACAGGATATGCTCTCACTGCAGTCAGGGAGTAGTTGAGACAGAGATGCACTTCCTCACAGCCTGTGGAAAATATCAGGGCATCAGAGAGAATTTCTATCAAAAATTCTCACAAATATGCCCTGAATTCAGAAATCTGACTGACAACCAAAAACTCCCATTCCTACTGGGGGAGGAGAGAAGCTGTGTAACACTGGCGGCACACTATGTTACAGCTTGCCATGAACAGAGGGACAACCAGTAAACTAAGACAAGAGTATATATAAACAAGGCGAAAATATATTTATAAACTCAGGGATATACCTGTTTATACACTGTATGAATGGAACCGCGTTTATGTGTTCAACCATAAATGTATTTTGATGCTTTGGCAACATAAGATGTACCTTATCATGCCAATAAAGCGATTTGTATTGTATTGTATTATTGTATTGACTGAGAGACACCAGTCAGTGTACAGATATCTCCCTGAGAGAGAGGGACTGAGAGACACTAGTCAGTGTACAGATATCTCCCTGAGAGAGAGGGACTGAGAGACACCAGTCAGTGTACAGATATCTCCCTGAGAGAGAGGGACTGAGAGACACCAGTCAGTGTACAGATATCTCCCTGAGGAGGAGATGGACTGAGAGACACCAGTCAATGTACAGATAACTCCCTGAGAGAGTGGGGCTGAGAGACACCAGTCAGTATACAGATATCTCCCTGAGAGAGAGACTGAGAGACACCAGTCAGTGTACAGATATCTCCCTGAGAGAGAGGGACTGAGAGACACCAGTCAGTGTACAGATATCTCCCTGAGAGAGAGGGACTGAGAGACACCAGTCAGTGTACAGATATCTCCCTGAGAGAGAGGGACTGAGAGACACCAGTCAGTGTACAGATATCTCCCTGAGAGAGAGGGACTGAGAGACACCAGTCAGTGTACAGATATCTCCCTGAGAGAGAGAGGGACTGAGAGACACCAGTAATTAATGAGTTCCTTACGTATCGCTCCTGTAGCCTGCGTGACTCCTGGAGGATTGTGCGGGAAAGTCTGAGACTCATGCAGAATGCCTGTTCGGTGTTGGGCGTTTCTGCGGTTGGTCCCCTCGAGTTGCGACCTGTGGCCGGAAGAGCTCGGACTGTGATGAGAGTCTGAACAATCAGCGTAATAACTAACAAGATACCCTGGAGAAAAACTGGACAAAGAGACGATTTAGAGAGTGAGGCAGGAGAAGGGAGAGAGAGAGACAGAGACAGAGAGAGAGACAGACAGAGAGACAGAGAGAGACAGAGAGAGAGACAGACAGAGAGACAGAGAGAGAGACAGAGAGAGGGAAAGAGAGAGTAGGAGAGAGAGAGACAGAGAGTGAGAGAGAGAGACAGAGAGAGAGAGTGGGAGAGAGAGAGACAGAGAGTGAGAGAGAGAGAGACAGAGAGAGAGAGAGTGGGAGAGAGAGAGACAGAGACAGAGAGAGAGACAGAGAGAGAGACAGAGAGAGAGAGAGACAGAGAGTGAGAGAGAGAGACACAGAGAGAGAGGGAGAGTGGGAGAGACAGAGAGAGAGAGAGACAGAGAGAGAGAGAGAGACAGAGAGAGAGTGGGAGAGAGAGACAGAGAGAGAGAGAGAGACAGAGAGAGAGTGGGAGAGAGAGACAGAGAGAGAGACAGAGAGAGAGTGGGAGAGAGAGACAGAGAGAGAGAGAGAGACAGAGAGAGAGTGGGAGAGAGAGACAGAGAGAGAGAGAGACAGACAGAGAGGGAGGGAGAGAGAGAGAGAGAGGGAGACAGAGAGAGCGACATAGACAGAGAGAGAGACAGAGAGAGAGAGAAACAGAGAGAGAGACAGAGAGTGAGAGAGAGAGACACAGAGAGAGGGAGAGTGGGAGAGACAGAGAGAGAGAGAGACAGAGAGACAGAGAGAGAGAGAGAGTGTCAGATGGAGAGAGAGGAGAGAGAGGAGAGAGGTAGTGAGGGAGGTGTGAGCTCGTGGTCTCTCCTACCTGTCGCCTCCATTGGAGTGGTGTCGGTGTCCCAGAATTGGATCTCTCTGCGTTCTGAACTGAGAGACTCTGGTGGTCCGGCTGATATTTATGAGTGGTAAACGCTCCATTCACTTTCCATTTCACAGGGATTCCCTCTCCTGTGACATCACACTTGGAATTTCCTCCAAAGCGGCAACATTAAAAAAATTCTTGCTGACATAGTTTCTGAATCTCACTGAAACCCGTACCCCGGGGAGAGTCGGTGCCCCGGGCAGAGTCGGTGCCCCGGGCAGAGTCGGTGCCCCGGGGAGAGCCCGTACCCCAGGGAGAGTCGGAGCTCGTACCCCGGGGAGAGTCGGTGCCCCGGGCAGAGTCGGTGCGCGTACCCCGGGGAGAGTCGTTGCCCCGGGGAGAGCCCGTACCCCAGGGAGAGTCGGAGCTCGTACCCCGGGGAGAGTCGGTGCCCCGGGCAGAGTCGGTGCCCGTACCCTGGGGAGAGTCGGTGCCCCGGGGAGAGCCCGTACCCCAGGGAGAGTCGGAGCTCGTACCCCGGGGAGAGTCGGTGCCCGTACCCCGGGGAGAGTCGTTGCCCCGGGGAGAGCCCGTACCCCAGGGAGAGTCGGAGCTCGTACCCCGGGGAGAGTCGGTGCCCCGGGCAGAGTCGGTGCCCCGGGGAGAGCCCGTACCCCGGGGAGAGTCGGAGCTCGTACCCCGGGGAGAGTCGGTGCCCGTACCCCGGGGAGAGTCGGTGCCCCGGGGAGAGCCCGTACCCCGGGGAGAGTCGGAGCTCGTACCCCGGGGAGAGTCGGTGCCCGTACCCCGGGGAGAGTCGGTGCCCCGGGGAGAGCCCGTACCCCAGGGAGAGTCGGAGCTCGTACCCCGGGGAGAGTCGGTGCCCCGGGCAGAGTCGGTGCCCGTACCCCGGGGAGAGTCGGTGCCCCGGGGAGAGCCCGTACCCCGGGGAGAGTCGGAGCTCGTACCCCGGGGAGAGTCGGTGCCCCGGGCAGAGTCGGTGCCCGTACCCCGGGGAGAGTCGGTGCCCCGGGGAGAGCCCGTACCCCGGGGAGAGTCGGAGCTCGTACCCCGGGGAGAGTCGGTGCCCCGGGCAGAGTTGGTGCACGTACCCCGGGGAGAGTCGGTGCCCCGGGCAGAGTCGGTACCCCGGGGAG
>NW_028225179.1:37621734-37634234 GCF_052327205.1 Somniosus microcephalus | reverse complement strand
GAGAGACAGAGAGAGAGAGAGAGAGTGAAAGAAAGTGTAGTGTATGTACCTTTAAGGGGAGAACTACTTTTTACAGCTCCTGTATACTGTAGTACCGGCAGTGACCACACCTGTATATAAACCCTGAGTAGGGATCTGTACTTTTAGTTTTAGAGTAACCCTCATCCAGTAACCACGTGTTGATTGTTCCTCTGCAGTCTCTGTTGATTTGTTGAAGGACACCATACCTCAAAATTCACGGATTTAACATTGGCGACGAGTCGATTCGAACCTTCAGGGATGGATGGGCGGCGCAGACACGATGGGCCGAAGGGCCTCTTTCTGTGCTGTAAAACTCTATGACTCTATGACTCTACCTGCAACTCTGCAGAAGAAGGCCGATTCCACCAGTGCGGGCGGCGACCATCCAGAGAGGACTTGAGCATCGCAGAGGAGGCTGTGGAGAGCTGGGTTTGGTTCTCCAGTCGCGACGATCCAGCACAGCGGGCTGGCAGCAGGTACGGCGCAGACCCTTCCCAGACGGCGGCGGCTGGAGCCGACCGACGGCACAGAAAAAGGCCGAGCAGCGTCGACGGGGTAAGAGAGAGGGTAAAGCGCACAGGGCGCAGCCGGGGTTGAAGACCGAGCGGCGTCAACGAGAGAGGGTAAAGCGCACAGGGCGCAGCCGGGGTTGAAGACCGAGCGGCGTCGACGGAAAAAAAGAGAGAGGGTAAAGTGCACAGGGCGCAGCCGGGGTTCAGGACTGAGCAGCGTCAACGAGAAAGGCACGCAGGAAAACGCGCAGAGCGCGGCCGGTGTTCAAGGGTTGAGCAGCGTCCGTGGGGGAAGAAAGGAAGCGCGGGAGACACCATTTGAGCCGCAGCGGAGAAGAAGGGAGAGCGCAGGAGACGCCAATTTTGAGCCGCAGCGGAGAAGAAGGGAGAGCGCGGGAGACGCCATTTTGAGCCACAGTGGAGAAGAAGGGAGAGCGTGGGAAGAAAGGAAAGCGCGGGAGACGCCATTTTGAGCCAGCAGAGAAGAAGGGAGAGTGCGGGAGACGCCATTTTTAGCCAGTCTAACCACACCCAGGGATGCCGAAGAGTGGCAGTGTCACAGCGTTCGACAATGAAGTCGAAGATTGGGCGACATATATAGAACGCATAGAAGTGTACTGCAAGGTGAATGAAGTGTCAGATGCCAGGAAAGCACTGGTATTGTTGAATTCCATGCGTGCAAAAACATATGGCTTACTGCGAAACCTAGTAACCCCAGAGAAGCCAGTGGAAAAGGATTTTGAAAGCATAGTGGCAATCCTACAGGACCACTTAAACCCCACACCGCTGCTGATAGCAGAAAGATTTAAGTTTCATAAAAGGAACCAGCATAAAGATGAAAGTAATGCTAAGTATTTAACGGAACTGCGCAAGCTATCGAAACACTGCCAGTTTGGAGTGGGACTAGCAGATACTTTAAGGGACAAGTTTGTGTGTGGGCTTCAAAGTGAAGGAACCCAGAAACGGCTTCTATCAGAAAAGGATCTTACGCTGGACAAGGCTTTCAGCATGGCAGTATCACATGAAGCAGCCGCACGGGGCGCTGCAGAGATACAACGGAGACCGCAAGAATATGGCACAAATGAAATGTCATACGGAGCAGTGAAGTGTTATCGCTGCGGCAGAACAACACATGACCATAAGGATTGTTGGTTCAAGGACCAAGTGTGCAGACAGTGTGGAAAAGTAGGACACATAGCAAGAGTCTGCAGGTCGGGAAAGAAAACCAGCAGCAAGAAACCTCCACAGGAGAAGTACAAAAAGGTACATAAGGTGACGGAGAGTAGTTCAGACGAACAGAAAAGTGATACAGACTCCGGAAGCAAGGAGCTGGGTTGTCTGAAACTACATAATGTAATCAAAATGGAGGATCACCAAACTATCTGGGTCACGCTCAAGATAGATGGAGTCCAGGTGAAAATGGAATTGGACACAGGATCAGCCCTAACAGTCATAAACCGAAGGGACTACAAGCGGCTATTCTCACATATACCTTTGAGAGATACAGAGATTGTCTTGAAGATGTACACGGGGCAAAAAGTCTACCCCAAAGGAAAAATAAGGGTGAACGTGATATACAACGGCAAGGAAACACCAAAAATGGACCTATATATATTGCCAGATGGAGGACCACCACTACTAGGACGTGAATGGATCCGGAAGATACAGTTAGATTAGCATTCCATACAAGCACTGACTGTAGATGCCAAAAAGGATGACGACGTCACACCTGGACGACTGTCAAAAATGCTAACTGATGCACAAGAAGTGTTCCAGGAGAGACTCGGAACACTAAAAGGCATAACAGCGACGATCAAAATAGAGGAAAATGCAAGCCCAAAGTTATTTAAGGCCAGACCGGTGCCTTATGCGATCCGCCCAGCCGTTGAAGCAGAGCTGGAAGGGTTGGAACGTTCTGGAGTACTGTCCAAAGTGGACTGGAGCGAGTGGGCTACACCCATCGTTCCTGTAATGAAGAGGTCATTGAGTAATACGCCTGGGGAACCAAAGAAGGTTCGCATCTGTGGGGACTTTAAGGTGACAGTGAACCCAGTCCTTCACACGGTACAATATCCGCTTCTGCGGATTGAAAATATTTTCGCCTCGCTATCTGGAGGAAAACGCTTCACTAAGATTGATCTGGCCCAGGCGTACCTGCAAATGGAGGTAGAAGAAGCCTCGAAACAGTATCTCACGATCAACACTCACAAAGGTCTCTACCAATACAACCGGCTGGTGTTCGGGGTAGCATCAGCTCCGGCTATTTGGCAAAGGGCAATGGATCAAGTCCTGCAAGGGATTCCAGGGACCCAGTGTTATTTGGACGACATCCTGGTCACGGGCGAAAATGACAGTGATCACCTTGCCAACCTGGAGCAGGTGCTCACTAGATTGAAGGAATATGGGCTCCGAGCTAATCGCCACAAATGCGAGTTTTTCCAGAAGCAGATCTCGTATTGTGGCCATGTTATTGATGAAGAGGGGTTACATAAGTCCCCTGAAAAGATTGAGGCAGTAGTCAAGGCTCCAGCACCGGAAAACGTGTCACAACTGAGGTCGTTCCTCGGGCTGGTGAACTACTACCATAAGTTCTTGCCAAATTTGTCTACAGTACTGCACCCACTGAACACCCTACTGCAAACGGGGGTACCATGGAAGTGGAATGACGAATGTAAACGAGCTTTCCAGAAGTGCAAAGAATTGATCACATCAAAAGAGGTGTTGGCTCATTTCAACCCAGCACTATCAATTCGGTTGGTGTGTGATGCATCAACCTATGGTATTGGTGCGGTGCTGTCGCACAAATTCCCGGACGGCTTGGAGAGGCCAGTAGCCTTTGCGTCTCGGTCACTAACCTCAGCCGAGTGTAACTACGCCCAGATTGACAGGGAGGCCCTCAGCCTAGTGTGGGGAGTAAAAAAGTTCAACCACTATCTGCACGGGCAGAAGTTCACCTTGCTGACTGACCACCAACCACTTGTCTCCATCTTTAATCCAAAGAAGGGCGTCCCGGTGATGACTGCGCAACGGCTACAAAGATGGTCCCTTTTTCTAGGGGCGAACCAATATGAAATCGAGTATAAGGGCACGAAACAGCATGGAAACGCTGATGGGCTATCACGCCTGCCACTGCCTACTGCGGAGGAAGCACCAGCAGTGGACCCTGTCGAAATATTTTATTCGACTATAATTGAACGCTTGCCAGTAACTAACGCGGATATAGATGTATGGGGTCGTTTTAACGAGTTTATGGTGTGCTAGATCGGTTTTGATTTCGCACTGCTCGTGAGCGGTTCCGAAGCGCTCCCCCCTCACCGGTTCTAGACACTGGGCTTATTGCCAGGCAACCTTGATGTGTGGCCCAACATGTGACTCGGAAGACAAATGGATCAGGTGAGACAAGGTGAGTTTTAAATCAGAAATATCTTTATTTTCAAGGAGAATAAACACAGAGAATGCAAGAATCAATTTAGACAAAAACTATTAGCACGTCTCCCAATGGGAACTAAAATTTAACACACAAGGAATAACTTTGACTATCTTAAATCATACAACAATTCTTAATCAGCGGTATACTAAAACGGGGGTGGGAAAAGCGCACGGACACATCGAGGGATAAATCACACTCCTGAATTACAAAACCTTTAATGTTACAAACCCTCCCGTTGCTAAAATATACCTCAACTATGTCAGTTAGGTAGAGTTGGGCCTTTATGCTCACCAGAATTTTAAAACCCTCCTGGACCTTGGTACTCCTTGTTACGTCCGGGATCTCCAATCTTCCTTATGGGACCGGCTCCTGGACCCGCTCTCCTGCACAAACTTGGAAGTCCTCCGAACTCCTCGAGCCATCTACTCTTCCGCACGGTCTTCGAACTCCTGATGGTATCTGGACTTGGACTTCACTGCTTCTGGTGAATCTTGTGGATCTGTCTGGGTCTGGCTGAATCTCTCTCCTGCACAATCTTGAAAGTCCTCCGAACTCCTCGAACCGTCTCCTCTCCACTCGGCCTTCGAACTCCTGATGGTCTTGGATCTGGACTGAACTTCTGAATCTGCTCTCCTGCACAATCTTGTGGGTCCTCCTCACTCTGTCCTTGACCTCGTGTCTGTGTGAATCTGTGATGGATCTGTCTGAATCTCACTGAATGAAAAAAAGGAAGTCTTGCTGTCGATTTTCCCTCAACAGTTATACTGTTTCCTTGCCCTTATCTCGGCGCCAAATCAGGGTTTTTCTTTTGTCAAGGTAATGGGCAGGCTGCTTTGACAAAAGCAAGTACTTTATTTTAATGTCTTGTAAATGAAACTGGTGGGATCTGTCCTGTGTCCCTCTGAGTTTGGTACAGATAATGTTTTTTTTTTCTGTGCTCAGCGATTTCAGAGATGGGTTTGCGTTTTGCTAGCAATTAGCGCAAAAAGTGCAAATACTTTTGTTTACGAGTTCGTTACTGCTGTAACCATATTATCATATCAATAGCAGTAAGTTCTGGAATCTTCTAATCGGTGATGAATCAAGCTGCTGTAAGATACTGCTGGTGTGTCCTTTTGAACTGAGCCATGAGAACTGCCAACACCATCTTGTGTTCTCACAGTGTGGCCACTTCAGGGGTTTTACCAATCTAGACTGTATTGTCTGGATTTTGCGAATCCTACATAGAGAAGGAGACCCGAAATGACCCGACACTGTCTCGGGTATATGATTTGACGGTGAAGGGATGGCCAGCACATGGCGACTCACTGTTGCCAGCATTCTCATCCAGAAGAGAACAGCTGTCAGTATGCCAGGGGACCTTGATGTGTGGATCCCGAGTGGTAATTCCACCCAAGTTAAGGGAGAGAGTGCTCAATGAGCTTCACGAAGGCCATCTGGGAGGGGTGAAAATGAAAAGCCTTGCTAGGGCTTATGTGTGGTGGCCGGGGATCGATCAGCAAATCGAGGACCTGACAAAGAGCTGCTCAGGATGCCAGAAGGTCCAAAATGCACCACCACATGCCCCTCTACACCCATGGGAGTGGCCCTCATCTCCATGGCAACGGGTGCATATTGATTTTGCTGGTCCATTCATGGACTCAATGTTTTTAATAGCCGTGGATGCGCACTCGAAATGGCCTGAGGTGATCAAAATGTCCTGCACCACCACAGAGAAAACGATTGCAGTCCTACGGACCATATTTGCCAGGAACGGCTTGCCAGAGCAGATTTGCTCTGATAACGGACCACAGTTTGTGTCCGAACAGTTTCGAAGATTTATGAAAAGGAATGGGGTAAGGCATTACACATCTGCCCCGTATCATCCAGCCACAAATGGATTGGCTGAGAGGTTCGTACAAACCTTTAAAAAAGCAGTAAGGGCCATGTGCGATGACGACATTCCACTGCAGCATAAGGTGGACAATTTCCTGTTAGCCTACAGAAATGCGACACATGCAGTCTCCAACCAGACCCCGGCCATGATGTTCTTTAACCGAAGGTTGAGATCTCGTCTGGATTTGCTCAGACCAAATGTACGAAGAGATGTTGAGAATAAGCAATTCCAGCACATCAATGAGAAGCCGACAAGGAGCTTCAATGTAGGGCAACCAGTCTTGGCCCGCGACTACCAAACAGAGAAAAGGCAACCAGGAACGATATGCACACGGCAGGGGCCACTAATGTACACAGTGGATGTTGGGGAGAACATTGTGAGACGCCATGTTGACCAGATCCTAGAGTCACAGGAACGAGTCAACCCCATGTCTCGTGTACCTGGTGATGAACCCGACATACAGGTAGCATCTACCCCAGAAACAGTAGCATCGGAAGCTGATGAACCAACCGACGACAGAGGGCCAGAATCGCCTCCGCACCAAGAGCAAGACACTCAGGAAAGGCGCTATCCAGAAAGGATCAGGAAGCCGCCCCAAAGACTGAATTTATAAATAGACTATTTTCAGTTAATGTTGCATGTTAAAAGTGTTAATTGTAATTAGTTGATATTTAATTGTTAAATGAATGTTATGGTACTGTTAATCTAAAAGGGGAGGAATTGTAGTGTATGTACCTTTAAGGGGAGAATGAATTTTTACAGCTCCTGTATACTGTAGTACCGGCAGTGACCACACCTGTATATAAACCCTGAGTAGGGATCTGTACAGTTAGTTTTTAGAGTAACCCTCATCCAGTAAACACCTGTTGATTGTTCCCTGCAGTCTCTTGTCTAATTATTGAAGGACACACAACATCAAGATTCACGGATCTAACAACAGGCAGAGAGAGACAGAGAGAGAGAGACAGAGAGAGACAGAGCGAGAGAGACAGAGAGAGACAGAGAGAGAGATAGACAGAGAGAGAGAGACAGAGAGAGAGAGACAGAGAGACAGAGAGACAGAGAGAGAGACACACACACAGACAGACAGAAAGAGAGAGAAAGAGACAGACAGACAGAGAGAGAGAGAAAGAGACAGACAGACAGACAGAGAGAGAGGCCTGGGGAGGGTGAACCCGAGAACGCGAGGCCCAGAGACCGCGGGATCGGAGACCGGGAGGAGCGGCCCGAACCGGGAAAACGAGTAAGAGGCCTGGGGAGGGCGAACCCGAGACCGCAAGGTCGGAGAACGGGAGGAGCGGCCCGAACCGGGAAAACAAGTAAGAGGCCTGGGGAGGGTGAACCCGAGACCGCGAGGCCCAGAGACCGCGGGAACGGAGACCGGGAGACCAGGGCAGAAAACAGCCTGGTGAGTCAAAAAACCCGGGGGCCTGAGACCGACACGACGACGCGAAGAGATCCGCCCAGAGCGCGGAAAGCGAATGAGTCCGGGGCACGGAGAGTGGACGAGTTTGGAGCACGGAGAGAGCGAGCGAGTCCGAGACCCGGAGAGCGAGTGAGAGAGTCGGAAGAGGAAAAAAAAATAAAAAAAATAAATAAAGCCGGAGAAATAAGTTTTACCTAATTCTACCTAAGTTTCATTTTAGTTAAAGTTAGTTCGGAAAAAGTTTAATTTTATTTAAATTTAGTTCGAAAAAAACCTGAAAAAAGAACAACAAACCCGCGAGGAAAAGGAATAAAAACCCGAGAGAAACGATAAACTACCCGAACCAAGAGCCTGTGAGAGAAAGAGAAAGATAAACCTTTAAGAGCAGCTATATCAAAGATGAACCCCTGAAAAACTCCCAATTTTGGACCTAAAAGTGGGCTAAGGTGGAACACGACACAAAAAAGAGAAAAAAAAGTTATCTATCTGAGACAAAAAACAAACGACTACAATGAGCAGGGAAATGATATATCCTGAGCAATGCACAAAAAATAAAGCAAAGGAAAAATACAAGTACACAACACTAAAAAATAACCCAGAGATCCTCTACGTTGACTATACCACACACAAAGGGACTAAGCTGAAGAACAACCTCATATTCTACACCGAATACGTCACCTCCTGGAAGGAGACTTTACAAAAACACTACACATACGTCTCCAGTGAAGGTATTGGCAGTGGAGGCAGACTGAAAATATGTAAAGATGGAAACCTAGATAAAGATGACCCCCTGCTAACCATAAGCTACTACAACAAAAATAGAAAGATCATGATACAGGGGAATGTGGAAAATCTGGACTCCTTCGAAAAGGAATTCCCCCAGTTGAAAACTAAGGCAGACACAAAGAGGACCAATGGACAGGAAACAAAAGAGAGTCGAACAGAGGATGATGAGAGCCAAGTGGAGGAAGAAGAAGAGAGACCAGCAGAGGAAAACACCTCCCTGTCCATCTCCACCCCCCCCCCACACCTCTCAACGAAAACAAAATGATGAAAGAGAATCTGGCCAAACTAGAACTTGATTTCAACGAATACAGAGAAACACTGGCCAAGAATTTGAAGGAGGAATTCAAACAGCTAAAAACGGAACACGAGTCCACCATCCACAAACTGAGAAAGACCATAGAGGAGCAAAGAAATGAGATCAAAGAACTCCGTACTCAACAAAACAAAACGAAGGAGACCGTAGAAAGGCTCAGCAGGCAACACAAACCTCTTAAGGTCCAAAAACCTGAGGACACAAAAACACACACAAGGACACAGAACCCGCCGGATGCCACCCCACACGAAGACACACCGAAAGCCACAAACCCCGCTCCAACCAGCCCTCAGTCGAGTCATGCCCAGACTACTGCTACCCAGTCCTCACACACAGGAACACAAAAACCGACAGATACCCCCCCAAACGATGACACACCGAAAGCCCCAAACCCCGCTCCTGCCACACAACATATCCCAGAAACCCAGCCAACAACCAGCCACCAGGCGAGTCCTACCCAGACTACTGTTACCCAGTCTGAAAAACCAGCCCCTCAGGCGGTCCTGCTGACCGACTCCAACGGAAAGTTTCTGGACCCCCAGAGGCTGTTCCCAGACCATCAAGTCCTGAAAAAATGGTGCAGCAACACAGACCAAGCAATGAAGATCCTGAACAAAGAATCCCTTGGAAGCCCCAAATGGATTGTGATCCACACAGGCACGAACGACCTACGCACCCTACAGGAAGGCACTGCTAGGGCGGTGAGCAGGATGGCGGAAAAGGCCAGCAGGGAATTCCCCGAGGCGCGGATCGTGATCTCCACACTACTGCCCAGAAAGGACACCCCAGCCTATATAATCCACAACACCAACAGGGAGATCGACACGAGATGTTCTGTCCTCCCCAACGTCTCCCTGGCCCATCATCCAAACATCAACACAAGGGACCTCTATGACGAAATACATCTACTCAAACAGCGGATGTGGGTCTTCGCAAGAAACCTCATAAACACTGCCAAAAGACGCAGCCCTCCCACCCCCTCTACCATTGGGAGCCCAAACAGGACCACCAATGTCCCCCACCCCCCTTTACAAAACCGACAACAGAACCGTGCTTTTATACCTGACCCAAGACTCCCCTCTAGACCACAGACTGTAGACCAAGAACTGAGAAAGATCATGACGATGCTGAACAGCCTGATAGAAAGCCGGAGAAATTATTAATATTGTTATTTATCATTATCATTATTGTTATCTTATCAGTATTATTACTATTATTAGATAGATATATGTGCATGCCTCATGAAATTTATACTAAATCATCATTTAGCATTATAGAAAATAGTGTTTCCACACTCATCCCACAAAATAGGTCCATTTTATTTCGTTTTATTGAACTATATAAATGCGTTCTTTCCACATAAGCTGCTGGAATATCCAGGGCCTCCGCTCCTCAACTTTTGGGATGAAGAGTACAGACCCTGAATTCCTAAAAGCTATAAAAGACATTGATATAATTGTGTTAACAGAAACATGGTGCCAAAAGGACGTGCCGACCCACTGTCCTCCAATGTACCATGAAATCATTGTGCCCTCAGTAAAGAACACTAAAACACGCAAGGGCAGAACCTCCGGGGGAATATTGGTGTGGTATAAGGGAGAACTGGACAAACACATCTCACCGGTAAAACAGGGAAAATCACACGTATGGCTAAAACTAGATAAAAATATAGGAATAGCAAAAAAAGATGTTTACTTATGTGCGATCTACATACCTCCAATAGAATCGCCATATTTCGAAGAGGAGTTATTTGATACTCTCCACATGGAAATCAGCCATTTCCAGGCCCAAGGAAAGGTGATAATATGTGGGGACCTAAATGCAAGGACCGGTTGTGAACCTGACTTCATAGACCCACAGGGAAACAACCATGTGTTTGGCCAGACCCCTTTAGATGTCACACCAGCCATCGCAAATCGGAACAACCTTGATCGTGAAATAAATAAAAGCGGTAGGGAGGTAGTGCAACTCTGCTGAGCCTTAGGCCTGTACATAGTTAACGGTAGGTTCAGAGGGGACTCCCTAGGGAGACTCACATACTCCTCAACTCTTGGGTCTAGTGTGGTGGACTATACAATCACTGACCTGGACCCCTGCGATATCAACTCATTCACTGTCAGGCAGCAATCCCCCCTCTCAGACCATAACCAAATAAATATGTACCTTAAACTTTCTGCCCAAACTACAGACACAAAAAAGGAACCCAGTAAGCTCCATAAAATAAACCAGACATACAGATGGGCCCCAGACAGTGGAGAAAAATTCATCACAGCACTAAAGTCACCTGATCTCAAGTAAAATATCAAAATTTAAAGAAAACCCATACGAGATCACCAGAGATGGTGTAAACATGGCCATAGAGGATATAAATATGATCTTCCATGAGGCAGCTGTAAAAGCCGACCTTGTGAAACAGAAGAGGAAGCGTCACAAAAGACAAAATAAAAATAAGAAATGGTTTGACCACGAATGCAAAAATGCCAGAAAAGACCTGAGAAAAATATCAAACCAAAAGCATCGCCAACCAAACAATCCGGACCTACGTACTAGATACAATGAAACCCTCAAAAGATATAAACACACCATTAGGAACAAAACACAAAACTATACCCACAAAATACTCGAAGAAATTGAAAACTCCACCAATCCAAAACAATTCTGGGAAATGTGGAATAACCTGAGTACAACACAATTGCAAGCATTACCAATCCAAGATGGAGACATCTGGAGAACACATTTTGAAAACCTCTACAAAGACATCCCAATAAACGAAACAAACCCAAGTCAACATCAGGTCACAGAAAAACTCCACACATTAGAAGCAACAATTAAAGACAACCAAAACCCTCTAGACTCCCCAATCACATGGAAAGAACTGGCCACAAAAACAAAATCTCTCCACCTAAAGAAAGCCTGTGGCCCAGACAACATCAAAAATGAAATGCTCAAGTTCAGCAATATGGAGATGCAGGGTGCGATACTCAAACTATTCAACATCATATTACGCTCAGGCTGTTTTCCCGATATCTGGTGCCAAGGACTAATCTCCCCCATATATAAAAGTGGAAACAAATCAGACCCAAATAACTACCGCGGCATCTGTGTCAACAGTTGTCTAGGGAAGTTATTCTGCAGTATTCTAAATAGTAGATTACTTGATTTTCTTAACAAACATAATATCCTCAGAAAAAACCAAATAGGCTTTCTTCCAAAACACCGCACAGCCGACCACATCTATACCCTTCACACCCTTATTGGAAAACATATACACCAAACAAAAAATGGGAAAATATTCGCCTGTTTCATCGACTTCAAGAAAGCCTTTGACTCTATATGGCACGAAGGGCTCTATTATAAACTTCTTCAGTGTGGAATAGGGGGCAAAGTCTATGACCTTATTAAATCAATGTATCTGAAAAACATATGCGGGGTCAAAATTGGAGACAAACGCACCGATTTCTTCACCCAGAGAAGAGGCGTCCGGCAGGGCTGCAATTTGAGCCCGACCCTGTTCAACATATACATAAATGAATTAGCAGACATGCTGGAGCAAAGCGAGTCACCAGGTCTCCGTCTCCTGGATGGAGAAGTGAAATCCCTGTTCTATGCGGACGACCTGGTTCTGCTGTCTCCCACAGAACAGGGATTACAGCAACAACTAGACCTACTCGACAAATACTGCCAAAATTGGGCTCTAACAGTAAATCTAAAGAAAACCAACATCATGATTTTTCAAAAAAGGCCCAGATGTCAGGAAAACAAATACCAGTTTACCCTCAATGATACCACTATAGGACACACTATGAGCTACACCTACCTTGGTCTAACTATTACAGCATCAGGGAGCTTCAGCATAGCAGTGAATGCACTAAAAGAAAAAGCCCGAAGAGCCCTATATGCAATAAAAAGAAAATTCTACAACATCCAAATCCCAATCAAAATCTGGCTCAAAATATTTGACAGCATAATCCTGCCCATTGCACTGTACGGTAGTGAAGTATGGGGCCCGCTAAATCACCAAAGCTACACTAAATGGGAAAAACACACAATAGAAGCCCTACATGCAGAATTCTGCCAAAGCATCCTTCGCACCCAAAGAAAAACGCCAACAAATGCATGCAGAGCCGAACTAGGCA
>NW_028225179.1:37516734-37616734 GCF_052327205.1 Somniosus microcephalus | reverse complement strand
ATTGAGGAATATGGGGAGAAGGTGGGTAGGTGGGATTGAGGGATATGGGGAGATGTGGATAGGTGGGGTTGAGATATGGAGAGGAGGTGGGTAGGTGGGTTTGAGAGATGGAGAGAAGGTGGGTAGGTGGGTTTGAGAGATGGAGTGAAGGTGGGTAGGTGGGTTTGAGAGATGGAGTGAAGGTGGATAGATGGGTTTGAGAGATGGAGTGAAGGTGGGTAGGTGGGTTTGAGAGATGGAGTGAAGGTGGGTAGATGGATTTGAGAGATGGAGTGGGGGTGGGTAGGTGGGTTTGAGAGATGGAGTGAAGGTGGGTAGGTGGGTTTGAGAGATGGAGTGAAGGTGGGTAGATGGGTTTGAGAGATGGAGTGAAGGTGGGTAGGTGGGTTTGAGAGATGGAGTGAAGGTGGGTAGGTGGGTTTGAGAGATGGAGAGAAGGTGGGTAGGTGGGGTTGAGAGATGGAGTGAGGGTGGGTAGGTGGGTTTGAGAGATGGAGAGAAGGTGGGTAGGTGGGGTTGAGAGATGGAGTGAAGGTGGGTAGGTGGGATAGAGAGATGGAGTGAAGCTGGGTAGGTGGGTTTGAGAGACGGAGAGAAGGAGGGTAGGTGGGGTTGAGAGATGGAGAGAAGGTGGGTAGGTGGGTTTGAGAGATGGAGTGAAGGTGGGTAGGTGGGGTTGAGAGATGGAGAGAAGGTGGGTAGGTGGGTTTGAGAGATGGAGTGAAGGTGGGTAGGTGGGTTTGAGAGATGGAGAGAAGGTGAGTAGGTGGGTTTGAGAGATGGAGAGAAGGTGGGTAGGTGGGTTTGAGAGATGGAGTGAAGGTGGGTAGGTGGGGTTGAGAGATGGAGTGAAGGTGGGTAGGTGGGGTTGAGAGATGGAGAGAAGGTGGGTAGGTGGGGTTGAGAGATGGAGTGAAGGTGGGTAGGTGGGTTTGAGAGATGGAGTGAAGGTGGGTAGGTGGGTTTGAGAGATGGAGTAAAGGTGGGTAGGTGGGGTTGAGAGATGGAGTGAAGGTGGGTAGGTGGGTTTGAGAGATGGAGTGAAGGTGGGTAGGTGGGTTTGAGAGATGGAGAGAAGTTGGGTAGGTGGGGTTGAGAGATGGAGTGAAGGTGGGTAGGTGGGGTTGAGAGATGGAGAGAAGATGGATAGGTGGGGTTGAGTGATGGAGTGAAGGTGGGTAGGTGGGGTTGAGAGATGGAGTGAAGGTGGGTAGGTGGGTTTGAGAGATGGAGTGAAGGTGGGTAGGTGGGTTTGAGAGATGGAGAGAAGGTGGGTAGGTGGGTTTGAGAGATGGAGAGAAGGTGGGTAGGTGGGTTTGAGAGATGGAGTGAAGGTGGGTAGGTGGGATTGAGAGATGGAGTGAAGGTGGGTAGGTGGGTTTGAGAGATGGAGTGAAGGTGGGTAGGTGGGTTTGAGAGATGGAGAGAAGGTGGGTAGGTGGGTTTGAGAGATGGAGTGAAGGTGGGTAGGTGGGTTTGAGAGATGGAGTGAAGGTGGGTAGGTGGGTTTGAGAGATGGAGTGAAGGTGGGTAGGTGGGGTTGAGAGATGGAGTGAAGGTGGGTAGGTGGGTTTGAGATATGGAGAGAAGGTGGGTAGGTGTGTTTGAGAGATGGAGAGAAGGTGGGTAGGTGGGTTTGAGAGATGGAGTGAAGGTGGGTAGGTGGGTTTGAGAGATGGAGTGAAGGTGGGTAGGTGGGTTTGAGAGATGGAGTGAAGGTGGGTAGGTGGGTTTGAGAGATGGAGAGAAGGTGGGTAGGTGGGTTTGAGAGATGGAGTGAAGGTGGGTAGGCGGGTTTGAGAGATGGAGAGAAGGTGGGTAGGTGGGTTTGAGAGATGGAGTGAAGGTGGGTAGGTGGGGTTGAGAGATGGAGTGAAGGTGGGTAGGTGGGTTTGAGATATGGAGAGAAGGTGGGTAGGTGGGTTTGAGAGATGGAGAGAAGGTGGGTAGGTGGGTTTGAGAGATGGAGAGAAGGTGGGTAGGTGGGTTTGAGAGGTGGAGTGAAGGTGGGTAGGTGGGGTTGAGAGATGGGGAGAAGGTGGGTAGGTGGGTTTGAGAGATGGAGAGAAAGTGGGTGGGTGGGGTTGAGAGATGGAGTGAAGGTGGATAGGTGGGTTTGAGAGATGGTGAGAAAGTGGGTAGGTGGGGTTGAGAGATGGAGTGAAGTTGGGTAGGTGTGGTTGAGATATGGAGAGAAGGTGGGTAGGTGGGTTTGAGAGATGGAGAGAAGGTGGGTAGGTGGGGTTTGAGAGATGGAGAGACGGTGGGTAGGTGTGGTTGAGATATGGAGAGAAGGTGGGAAGGTGGGTTTGAGAGATGGAGAGAAAGTGGGTAGGTGGGTTTGAGAGATGGAGTGAAGGTGGGTAGGTGGGTTTGAGAGATGGAGTGAAGGTGGGTAGGTGGGTTTGAGAGATGGAGTGAAGGTGGGTAGGTGGGTTTGAGAGATGGAGAGAAGGTGGGTAGATGGGTTTGAGAGATGGAGAGAAGGTGGGTAGGTAGGTTTGAGAGATGGAGTGAAGGTGGGTCGGTGGGGTTGAGAGATGGAGAGAAGGTGGGTAGGTGGGTTTGAGAGATGGAGAGAAGGTGGGTAGATGGGTTTGAGAGATGGAGAGAAGGTGGGTAGGTGGGTTTGAGAGATGGAGTGAAGGTGGGTAGGTGGGGTTGAGAGATGGAGTGAAGGTGGGTACGTGGGTTTGAGAGATGGAGAGAAGGTGGGTAGGTGGGGTTGAGAGATGGAGTGAAGGTGGGTAGGTGGGTTTGAGAGATGGAGAGAAGGTGGGTAGGTGGGTTTGAGAGATGGAGAGAAGGTGGGTAGGTGGGGTTGAGAGATGGAGAGAAGGTGGGTAGGTGGGTTTGAGAGATGGAGTGAAGGTGGGTAGGTGGGTTTGAGAGATGGAGCGAAGGTGGGTAGGTGGGTTTGAGAGATGGAGAGAAGGTGGGTAGCTGGGTTTGAGAGATGGAGTGAAGGTGGGTAGGTGGGTTTGAGAGATGGAGCGAAGGTGGGTCGGTGGGATTGAGAGATGGAGTGAAGCTGGGTAGGTGGGTTTGAGAGACGGAGAGAAGGAGGGTAGGTGGGGTTGAGAGATGGAGAGAAGGTGGGTAGGTGGGTTTGAGAGATGGAGTGAAGGTGGGTAGGTGGGGTTGAGAGATGGAGAGAAGGTGGGTAGGTGGGTCTGAGAGATGGAGTGAAGGTGGGTAGGTGGGTTTGAGAGATGGCGAGAAGGTGGGTAGGTGGGTTTGAGAGATGGAGAGAAGGTGGGTAGGTGGGTTTGAGAGATGGAGTGAAGGCGGGTAGGTGGGTTTGAGAGATGGAGTGAAGGTGGGTAGGTGGGTTTGAGAGATGGAGAGAAGGTGGGTAGGTGGGTTTGAGAGATGGAGTGAAGGTGGGTAGGTGGGTTTGAGAGATGGAGTGAAGGTGGGTAGGTGGGTTGGAGAGTTGGAGTGAAGGTGGGTAGGTGGGGTTGAGAGATGGAGTAAAGGTGGGTAGGTGGGTTTGAGATATGGAGAGAAGGTGGGTAGGTGGGTTTGAGAGATGGAGAGAAGGTGGGTAGGTGGGTTTGAGAGATGGAGAGAAGGTGGGTAGGTGGGTTTGAGAGATGGAGTGAAGGTGGGTAGGTGGGGTTGAGAGATGGGGAGAAGGTGGGTAGGTGGGTTTGAGAGATGGAGAGAAAGTGGGTGGGTGGGGTTGAGAGATGGAGTGAAGGTGGATAGGTGGGTTTGAGAGATGGAGAGAAAGTGGGTAGGTGGGGTTGAGAGATGCAGTGAAGGTGGGAAGGTGTGGTTGAGATATGGAGAGAAGGTGGGTAGGTGGGTTTGAGAGATGGAGAGAAAGTGGGTAGGTGGGGTTGAGAGATGGAGTGAAGGTGGGTAGGTGGGGTTGAGATATGGAGAGAAGGTGGGTAGGTGGGTTTGAGAGATGGAGAGAAGGTGGGTAGGTGGGGTTTGAGAGATGGAGAGACGGTGGGTAGGTGTGGTTGAGATATGGAGAGACGGTGGGTAGGTGTGGTTGAGATATGGAGAGAAGGTGGGTAGGTGGGTTTGAGAGATGGAGAGAAGGTGGGTAGGTGGGTTTGAGAGATGGAGTGAAGGTGGGTAGGTGGGTTTGAGAGATGGAGAGAAGGTGGGTAGATGGGTTTGAGAGATGGAGAGAAGGTGGGTAGGTAGGTTTGAGAGATGGAGTGAAGGTGGGTAGGTGGGTTTGAGAGATGGAGTGAAGGTGGGTAGGTGTGGTTGAGAGATGGAGAGAAGGAGGGTAGGTGGGTTTGAGAGATGGAGAGAAGGTGGGTAGGTGGGTTTGAGAGATGGAGAGAAGGTGGGTAGGTGGGTTTGAGAGATGGAGTGAAGGTGGGTAGGTGGGGTTGAGAGATGGAGTGAAGGTAGGTACGTGGGTTTGAGAGATGGAGAGAAGGTGGGTAGGTGGGGTTGAGAGATGGAGTGAAGGTGGATAGGTGGGTTTGAGAGATGGAGAGAAGGTGGGTAGGTGGGTTTGAGAGATGGAGAGAAGGTGGGTAGGTGGGGTTGAGAGATGGAGAGAAGGTGGGTAGGTGGGTTTGAGAGATGGAGTGAAGGTGGGTAGGTGGGTTTGAGAGATGGAGTGAAGGTGGGTAGGTGGGTTTGAGAGATGGAGAGAAGGTGGGTAGCTGGGTTTGAGAGATGGAGTGAAGGTGGGTAGGTGGGTTTGAGTGATGGAGTGAAGGTGGGTAGGTGGGTTTGAGAGAAGGAGAGAAGGTGGGTAGGTGGGGTTGAGAGATGGAGAGAAGGTGGGTAGGTGGGTTTGAGAGATGGAGAGAAGGTGGGTAGGTGGGGTTGAGAGATGGAGAGAAGGTGGGTAGGTGGGTTTGAGAGATGGAGAGAAGGTGGGTAGGTGGGTTTGTGAGATGGAGAGAAGGTGGGTAGGTGGGGTTGAGAGATGGAGAGAAGGTGGGTAGGTGGGTTTGAGAGATGGAGAGAAGGTGGGTAGGTGGGTTTGAGAGATGGAGAGAAGGTGGGTAGGTGGGTTTGAGAGATGGAGTGAAGTTGGGTAGGTGGGTTTGAGAGATGGAGAGAAGGTGGGTAGGTGGGGTTGAGAGATGGAGAGAAGGTGGGTAGGTGGGTTTGAGAGATGGAGTGAAGGTGGGTAGGTGGGGTTGAGAGATGGAGTGAAGGTGGGTACGTGGGTTTGAGAGATGGAGAGAAGGTGGGTAGGTGGGGTTGAGAGATGGAGTGAAGGTGGGTAGGTGGGTTTGAGAGATGGAGAGAAGGTGGGTAGGTGGGTTTGAGAGATGGAGAGAAGGTGGGTAGGTGTGGTTGAGAGATGGAGAGAAGGTGGGTAGGTGGGTTTGAGAGATGGAGCGAAGGTGGGTAGGTGGGTTTGAGAGATGGAGAGAAGGTGGGTAGCTGGGTTTGAGAGATGGAGTGAAGGTGGGTAGGTGGGTTTGAGAGATGGAGTGAAGCTGGGTAGGTGGGATTGAGAGATGGAGTGAAGCTGGGTAGGTGGGTTTAAGAGACGGAGAGAAGGAGGGTTGGTGGGGTTGAGAGATGGAGAGAAGGTGGGTAGGTGGGTTTGAGAGATGGAGTGAAGGTGGGTAGGTGGGGTTGAGAGACGGAGAGAAGGTGGGTAGGTGGGTTTGAGAGATGGAGTGAAGGTGGGTAGGTGGGTTTGAGAGATGGCGAGAAGGTGGGTAGGTGGGTTTGAGAGATGGAGAGAAGGTGGGTAGGTGGGTTTGAGAGATGGAGTGAAGCTGTGTAGGTGGGTTTGAGAGATGGAGTGAAGGTGGGTAGGTGGGTTTGAGAGATGGAGTGAAGGTGGGTAGGTGGGTTTGAGAGATGGAGAGAAGGTGGGTAGGTGGGTTTGAGAGATGGAGTGAAGGTGGGTAGGTGGGTTTGAGAGATGGAGTGAAGGTGGGTAGGTGGGTTTGAGAGATGGAGTGAAGGTGGGTAGGTGGGGTTGAGAGATGGAGTGAAGGTGGGTAGGTGGGTTTGAGATATGGAGAGAAGGTGGGTAGGTGGGTTTGAGAGATGGAGAGAAGGTGGGTAGGTGGGTTTGAGAGATGGAGAGAAGGTGGGTAGGTGGGTTTGAGAGATGGAGTGAAGGTGGGTAGGTGGGGTTGAGAGATGGGGAGAAGGTGGGTAGGTGGGTTTGAGAGATGGAGAGAAAGTGGGTGGGTGGGGTTGAGAGATGGAGTGAAGGTGGATAGGTGGGTTTGAGAGATGGAGAGAAAGTGGGTAGGTGGGGTTGAGAGATGGAGTGAAGGTGGGTAGGTGTGGTTGAGATATGGAGAGAAGGTGGGTAGGTGGGTTTGAGAGATGGAGAGAAAGTGGGTAGGTGGGGTTGAGAGATGGAGTGAAGGTGGGTAGGTGGGGTTGAGATATGGAGAGAAGGTGGGTAGGTGGGTTTGAGAGATGGAGAGAAGGTGGGTAGGTGGGGTTTGAGAGATGGAGAGACGGTGGGTAGGTGTGGTTGAGATATGGAGAGAAGGTGGGTAGGTGGGTTTGAGAGATGGAGAGAAGGTGGGTAGGTGGGTTTGAGAGATGGAGAGAAGGTGGGTAGGTGGGTTTGAGAGATGGAGTGAAGGTGGGTAGGTGTGGTTGAGAGATGGGGAGAAGGTGGGTAGGTGGGTTTGAGAGATGGAGAGAAAGTGGGTAGGTGGGGTTGAGAGATGGAGTGAAGGTGGATAGGTGGGTTTGTGAGATGGAGAGAAAGTGGGTAGGTGGGGTTGAGAGATGGAGTGAAGGTGGGTAGGTGTGGTTGAGATATGGAGAGAAGGTGGGTAGGTGGGTTTGAGAGATGGAGAGAAAGTGGGTAGGTGGGGTTGAGAGATGGAGTGAAGGTGGGTAGGTGGGGTTGAGATATGGAGAGAAGGTGGGTAGGTGGGTTTGAGAGATGGAGAGAAGGTGGGTAGGTGGGGTTTGAGAGATGGAGAGACGGTGGGTAGGTGTGGTTGAGATATGGAGAGAAGGTGGGTAGGTGGGTTTGAGAGATGGAGAGAAAGTGGGTAGGTGGGGTTGAGAGATGGAGTGAAGGTGGGTAGGTGGGGTTGAGATATGGAGAGAAGGTGGGTAGGTGGGTTTGAGAGATGGAGAGAAGGTGGGTAGGTGGGGTTTGAGAGATGGAGAGACGGTGGGTAGGTGTGGTTGAGATATGGAGAGAAGGTGGGTAGGTGGGTTTGAGAGATGGAGAGAAGGTGGGTAGGTGGGTTTGAGAGATGGAGAGAAGGTGGGTAGGTGGGTTTGAGAGATGGAGTGAAGGTGGGTAGGTGTGGTTGAGAGATGGGGAGAAGGTGGGTAGGTGGGTTTGAGAGATGGAGAGAAAGTGGGTGGGTGGGGTTGAGAGATGGAGTGAAGGTGGATAGGTGGGTTTGTGAGATGGAGAGAAAGTGGGTAGGTGGGGTTGAGAGATGGAGTGAAGGTGGGTAGGTGTGGTTGAGATATGGAGAGAAGGTGGGTAGGTGGGTTTGAGAGATGGAGAGAAAGTGGGTAGGTGGGGTTGAGAGATGGAGTGAAGGTGGGTAGGTGGGGTTGAGATATGGAGAGAAGGTGGGTAGGTGGGTTTGAGAGATGGAGAGAAGGTGGGTAGGTGGGGTTTGAGGGATGGAGAGACGGTGGGTAGGTGTGGTTGAGATATGGAGAGAAGGTGGGTAGGTGGGTTTGAGAGATGGAGAGAAGGTGGGTAGGTGGGTTTGAGAGATGGAGTGAAGGTGGGTAGGTGGGTTTGAGAGATGGAGTGAAGGTGGGTAGGTGTGTTTGAGAGATGGAGTGAAGGTGGGGAGGTGTGTTTGAGAGATGGAGAGAAGGTGGGTAGATGGGTTTGAGAGATGGAGAGAAGGTGGGTAGGTAGGTTTGAGAGATGGAGTGAAGGTGGGTAGGTGGGTTTGAGAGATGGAGTGAAGGTGGGTAGGTGGGGTTGAGAGATGGAGAGAAGGTGGGTAGGTGGGTTTGAGAGATGGAGAGAAGGTGGGTAGGTGGGTTTGAGAGATGGAGAGAAGGTGGGTAGGTGGGTTTGAGAGATGGAGTGAAGGTGGGTAGGTGGGGTTGAGAGATGGAGTGAAGGTGGGTACGTGGGTTTGAGAGATGGAGAGAAGGTGGGTAGGTGGGGTTGAGAGATGGAGTGAAGGTGGGTAGGTGGCTTTGAGAGATGGAGAGAAGGTGGGTAGGTGGGTTTGAGAGATGGAGAGAAGGTGGGTAGGTGGGGTTGAGAGATGGAGAGAAGGTGGGTAGGTGGGTTTGAGAGATGGAGTGAAGGTGGGTAGGTGGGTTTGAGAGATGGAGTGAAGGTGGGTAGGTGGGTTTGAGAGATGGAGAGAAGGTGGGTAGCTGGGTTTGAGAGATGGAGTGAAGGTGGGTAGGTGGGTTTGAGAGATGGAGTGAAGGTGGGTAGGTGGGTTTGAGAGAAGGAGAGAAGGTGGGTAGGTGGGGTTGAGAGATGGAGAGAAGGTGGGTAGGTGGGTTTGAGAGATGGAGAGAAGGTGGGTAGGTGGGGTTGAGAGATGGAGAGAAGGTGGGTAGGTGGGTTTGAGAGATGGAGAGAAGGTGGGTAGGTGGGTTTGAGAGATGGAGAGAAGGTGGGTAGGTGGGGTTGAGAGATGGAGAGAAGGTGGGTAGGTGGGTTTGAGAGATGGAGAGAAGGTGGGTAGGTGGGTTTGAGAGATGGAGAGAAGGTGGGTAGGTGGGTTTGAGAGATGGAGTGAAGGTGGGTAGGTGGGTTTGAGAGATGGAGAGAAGGTGGGTAGGTGGGGTTGAGAGAGGGAGGCAAGGTGGGTAGGTGGGTTTGAGAGATGGAGTGAAGGTGGGTTGGTGGGGTTGAGAGATGGAGTGAAGGTGGGTACGTGGGTTTGAGAGATGGAGAGAAGGTGGGTAGGTGGGGTTGAGAGATGGAGTGAAGGTGGGTAGGTGGGTTTGAGAGATGGAGAGAAGGTGGGTAGGTGGGTTTGAGAGATGGAGAGAAGGTGGGTAGGTGTGGTTGAGAGATGGAGAGAAGGTGGGTAGGTGGGTTTGAGAGATGGAGCGAAGGTGGGTAGGTGGGTTTGAGAGATGGAGAGAAGGTGGGTAGCTGGGTTTGAGAGATGGAGTGAAGGTGGGTAGGTGGGTTTGAGAGATGGAGTGAAGGTGGGTAGGTGGGATTGAGAGATGGAGTGAAGCTGGGTAGGTGGGTTTAAGAGACGGAGAGAAGGAGGGTAGGTGGGGTTGAGAGATGGAGAGAAGGTGGGTAGGTGGGTTTGAGAGATGGAGTGAAGGTGAGTAGGTGGGGTTGAGAGATGGAGAGAAGGTGGGTAGGTGGGTTTGAGAGATGGAGTGAAGGTTGGTAGGTGGGTTTGAGAGATGGCGAGAAGGTGGGTAGGTGGGTTTGAGAGATGGAGAGAAGGTGGGTAGGTGGGTTTGAGAGATGGAGTGAAGGTGGGTAGGTGGGTTTGAGAGATGGAGTGAAGGTGGGTAGGTGGGTTTGAGAGATGGAGTGAAGGTGGGTAGGTAGGTTTGAGAGATGGAGTGAAGGTGGGTAGGTGGGGTTGAGAGATGGGGAGAAGGTGGGTAGGTGGGTTTGAGAGATGGAGAGAAAGTGGGTGGGTGGGGTTGAGAGATGGAGTGAAGGTGGATAGGTGGGTTTGAGAGATGGAGAGAAAGTGGGTAGGTGGGGTTGAGAGATGGAGTGAAGGTGGGTAGGTGTGGTTGAGATATGGAGAGAAGGTGGGTAGGTGGGTTTGAGAGATGGAGAGAAAGTGGGTAGGTGGGGTTGAGAGATGGAGTGAAGGTGGGTAGGTGGGGTTGAGATATGGAGAGAAGGTGGGTAGGTGGGTTTGAGAGATGGAGAGAAGGTGGGTAGGTGGGGTTTGAGAGATGGAGAGACGGTGGGTAGGTGTGGTTGAGATATGGAGAGAAGGTGGGTAGGTGGGTTTGAGAGATGGAGAGAAGGTGGGTAGGTGGGTTTGAGAGATGGAGAGAAGGTGGGTAGGTGGGTTTGAGAGATGGAGTGAAGGTGGGTAGGTGGGGTTGAGAGATGGGGAGAAGGTGGGTAGGTGGGTTTGAGAGATGGAGAGAAAGTGGGTGGGTGGAGTTGAGAGATGGAGTGAAGGTGGATAGGTGGGTTTGAGAGATGGAGAGAAAGTGGGTAGGTGGGGTTGAGAGATGGAGTGAAGGTGGGTCGGTGTGGTTGAGATATGGAGAGAAGGTGGGTAGATGGGTTTGAGAGATGGAGAGAAAGTGGGTAGGTGGGGTTGAGAGATGGAGTGAAGGTGGGTAGGTGGGGTTGAGATATGGAGAGAAGGTGGGTAGTTGGGTTTGAGAGATGGAGAGAAGGTGGGTAGGTGGGGTTTGAGAGATGGAGAGACGGTGGGTAGGTGTGGTTGAGATATGGAGAGAAGGTGGGTAGGTGGGTTTGAGAGATGGAGAGAAGGTGGGTAGGTGGGTTTGAGAGATGCAGAGAAGGTGGGTAGGTGGGTTTGAGAGATGGAGTGAAGGTGGGTAGGTGGGGTTTGAGAGATGGAGTGAAGGTGGATAGGTGTGGATAGGAGAATATGGGCAGGTGTGCTTTGTCGTGAAGGCTGATGTTGTCCATCTCTCCAAGGATGTTCCTGTAGTAGAAGAACAATTTGTACAGGAGGACGGAGCCAGCTTTACTCAGGGCATTGGTGCTGAACTCCTGCATGTGTGCTCAGCACTGAGAGCTGAGGGCGGGGGGGGTTAAAATTGTACTAACGGGTAGAGAGATCGAGGAGAGAGCCGGAGCGACCGAGGATCGGGAGGGTACGAGGACATCAGGTGCCCCACCCTGGAACGTCGGGACAGGGGAAAAGGTTTGTGGAATCGTAGAATCATAGAATGGTGACAGCACAGAAGGAGGCCATTCGGCCTGTCGTGCCCGTGCCGTCTCTCTGCAAGAGCACTGCAGCTTGTCTCTCTGCAAGAGCACTGCAGCTTGTCCCACTCCCCCGCCCTTTCCCCGTAACCCGGACAATTTCCTTCCTTCGGGTACTTAGCCAATTCCCTTTTGAAAGCCGCGATTGAATCTGCCTCCACCACCCTCTCGGGCAGTGCATCCCAGATCCTCACCACTCGCTGCGTAAAAAAGTTTTTCCTCATGTCGCCTTTGGTTCCTCTGCCAATCACCTTAAACCTGTGTCCTCTGGTTCTCGACCCTTCCGCCAATGGGAACAGTTTCTCTCTATCTACTCTGTCCAGACCCCTCATGATGTTGAACACCTCTATCAAATCTCCTCTCAACCTTCTCTGCTCTAAGGAGAACAACCCCAGCTTCTCCAGCCCCTCATCCCTGGAACCATTCTCGTAAATCTTTTCTGCACCCTTTCTAAGGCCTTCACATCCTTCCTAAAGTGCGGTGCCCAGAATTGGAAACAATACTCCAGTTGAGGCCGAACCAGTGTTTTATACAGGTTTGTCATAACTTCCTTGCTTTTGTATTCTATGCCTCTATTTATGAAGTCCAGGATCCCGTAAACTTTCTCAACCTGCCCTGTCACCTTCAACGATTTGTGCACATATACCCCCAGGTCTCTCTGTTCATGCACCCCCTTCAGGATTGTACCCTTTAGTTTATATTTCCTCTCCTCATTCTTTCTACCAAAATGTATCACTTCGCACTTTTCTGCGTTAAATTTCATCCGCCACTTGTCCGCCCATTCCACCAGCCTGTCTGTCTCCCTGAAGTCTATCACTCTCCTCCTCACTCTTCACTGTACTTCCAAGTTTTGTGTTCTTAATATATATCAAGAAAAGCAGTGGTCCTAGAACCGACCCCTGTGGAACACCACTGTATACCTTCCTCCAGTCCGATACACAACCATTCACCACTACGCTCTGTTTCCTGTCACTTAGCCAATTCCGTATCCATGCTGCCGCTGTCCCTTTTATTCCATGGGCTTCAACTTTGCTGGCAAGCCTATTATGTGGCACTTTGTCGAACGCCTTTTGGAAATCCATATACACCACGTCAACCGCATTGCCCTCATCAACCCTCTCTGTTACCTCATCAAAAAACTCAATCAAGTTGGTTAAACACGATTTGCCTTTAACAAATCCGTGCTGATTTTCCTTAATTAAGCCACACTGTGACTGTTGATTTTGTCCCTGATTACTGTTTCTAAAACTTTCCCCAATATCGAGGTTAAACTGACTGGCCTGTAGTTGCTGGGTTTATCTTTACACCCTTTTTTGAACAAGTGTGTAACATTTGCAATTCTCCAGTCCTCTGGCACCACCCCTGTATCTAAGGAGGATTGGAAGATTATGGCCAGTACCTCCGCGATTTCCTCTTTAACCACCCTCAGTATCCTAGGGTGCATCCCATCCGGTCCTGGTGACTTATCAACTTTAAGTACAGCCAGCCTTTCTAATACCTCCTCTTTATCAATTTTTATCTCATCCTGTATCTCCACTACCTCCTCTTTCACTATGACTTTGGCAGCATCTTCTTCCTTGGTGAAGACAGATACAAAGGACTCGAGTAAAGATGTCTTACTGCAATTATATAGGGCCCTGGTGAGACCACACCTGGAGTATTGTGTACAGTTTTGGTCTCCTTACCTAAGGAAGGATATACTTGCCATAGAGAGAGTGCAACGAAGGTTCACCAGACTGGTTCCTGGGATGGGGGGATTGACCTATGAGGAGAGATTGAGTAGACTAGGTCTATATTCTCTAGAGTTTAGAAGAATGAGAGGTGATCTCATTGAAACATACAAAATTCTTACAGGGCTTGACAGGGTAGATGCAGGGAGGATGTTTCTCTTGGCTCGGGAGACTCGAACCAGGGGTCACAGTCTCAGAATAAGGGGTTCGGCCATTTCGGACTGAGATGAGGAGAAATTTCTTCACTCAGAGGGCGGTGAATCTTTGGAATTCTCTACCCCAGAGGGCTGTGGAGGCTCAGTCATTGAGTATATTCAAGAAAGAGTTCAATAGATTTTTGAATATTAAGGGATATGGGGATAGTGCAGGAAGGTGGAGATGAGGTAGAAGATCAGCCATGATCTTACTGAATGGCGGAGCAGGCTTGAGGGGCCGAATGGCCGACTCCTGCTCCTATTTCTCATAGAAACATAGAAGATAGGAGCAGGAGGAGGCCATTCAGCCCCTCGAGTCTGTTCCGCCATTTATGAGATCGTGGCTGATCATCCAAATTCAGTACCCTGTCCCTGCCTTCTCCCCATATCCCATGATCATTTTAGCCTTAAGAAATATATCTAACTCCTCTTGAATATATTTAATGAATTGGCCTCAACTGCCTTCTGTGGTAGAGAATTCCACAGGTTCACCACACTCTGGGTGAAGAAATTCCTCCTCATCTCTGTCCTAAATGGCTTACCCCTTATCCTTAGACTGTGACCCCTGGTTCTGGACTCCCCGCCATCGGGAACATCCTTCCTCCATCTTGTCTGTCTAGTCCTGTTAGAATTTTATAAGTTTCAATGAGATCCCCTCTCATTCTTCTAAACTCTAGCGAATATAAGCCTAATCGACCCAATCTCTCCTCATACGTCATTCCTGCCATCCCAGGTATCAGTCTGGTGAATCTTCGCTGCACTCTCTCCATGGCAAGAACATCCTTCCTCAGATAAGGTGACCAAAACTGCGCACAATACTCAAGGTGTGGTCTCACCAAGGCCCTGTACAACTGTAGCAAGACATCCTTGCTCCTGTACTCGAATCCTCTCGCTATGAAGGGCAACATACCATTTGCCTTCTTAACCGCCTGCTGCACCTGCATGCTTACCTTCAGCGACTGGTGCATAAGCACACCCGGGTCTCGTTGCATGTCCCCTTTTCCCAATCTATTGCCGTTCAGCAATAATCTCTTCCTGTTTTTGCCACCGAAGTGGATAACCTCGCATTTATCCACATTATACTGCATTTGCCATGCATCTGCCCAATCACCCAGCCTGTCCAAATCATACTGGAGTTTCTCTGCATCCTCCTCACAGCACACACGCCCACCCAGCTTTGTATCGTCTGCAAACTTGGAGATAGTACATCTAGTTCCCTTGTCTAGATCATTTATATATATTGTGATAATAACTGGGGTCATAGCACCGATCCCTGCGGTACCCCACTAGTCACTGCCTGCCACTCGGAAAAAGACCCGTTTATTCCAACTCTTTGCTTCCTGTCTGCCAACCACTTCTCAATCCAAGTCAATACCTTGTCCCCAATCCCATGTGCCTTAACTTTGCACGCTAATCTCTTATGTGGGACCTTATCGAAAGCCTTCTGAAAGTCCAAATACACCACATCCAGTGGTTCTCCCTTATCTATACTACCAGTTACATCCTCAAAAAAACTCCAGTAGATTAGTCAAGCACGATTTACCTTTTGTAAATCCATGTTGACTTTGTCTGATCCTGTCACTGTTTCCTAAGTGCTCTGCTATTACATCTTTTATAATGGACTCTAGCATTTTCCCCACTACCGATGTCAGGCTTACCAGTCTATAATTCCCCGTTTTCTCTCTACCACCTACATTAGCTATCCTCCAATCCATGGGAACTGTTCCAGATTCTATAGAATTTTGGAAGATGGCCAGCAATGCATCTACTATTTCTAGAGCCACTTCCTTAAGTACCCTAGGATGTAGATTATCAGGCCCTGGGGATTTATCGGCCTTCAATCCCGTCAATTTCCCTAACACCATTTCCCTACAAATACTGATTTCATTCAGTTTCTCCCTCTCATTAGACCCTATGTTCCACGACATCTCTTGGAGGTTATTTGTGTCCTCCTTTGTGAAGACAGAACCAAAGTATGTATTTAATTGGACAGCCATTTCTTTGTTCCCCATTATAAATTCCCCTGATTCTGACTGCAAGGGACCTACGCTTGACTTCACCAATCTTTTTCTCTTCACATATCTATAGAAGCTTTTACAGTCAGTTTTTATGTTCCCTGAAAGCTTACTCTCATAATCTATTTTCCCCCTCTTAATTAATCCCTTTGTCCTCCTTTGCTGAACCCTAAACTGCTCCCAATCCTCAGGTTTGCTGCTTTTTCTGGCCAAATTATATGTCCTCTCCTTGGATCTTATGCTATTCCTAATTTCCCTTGTTAGCCACGGTTGAGTCACCTTTTTTGTTTTATTTTTATGCCAAACAGGGATGAACAAATTCTGTAGTTCATCCATGCGACATTTAAATGTTTGCCATTGCCTATCCACCGTCAACCCTTTAAGTAACATTCCCCAATCCATCCTAGCCAACTCATGCCTCATACCATCATAGTTTCCTTTATTTAAATTCAGGACTCTAGTCTCTGGGTCAACTACTTCACTCTCCATTTTAGTGAAGAATTCTATCATATTATGATCGCTCCTCCCCAAGGGGCCTCGCACAACAAGATTGCTAATTAATCCTTTCTCATTACATAATACCCAGCCTAAGATGGCCTGATCTCTAGTTGGTTCCTCGACATATTGGTCCAGGAAACCATCCCGTATACACTCTAGGAATTCCTCCTCCACAGTATTGTTACTAATTTGGTTAGCCCAATCTATATGTAGATTAAAGTCACCCATGATAACTGCTGTGCCCTTATTGCACGCATCTCTAATTTCCCATTTAATGCCATCCCCAACCTCAGCATTACTGTTTGTGGGTCTGTATACAACTCCCACTAACGTTTTCTGCCCCTTGGTATTTCTCAGCTCTGCCCATACAGATTCCACATCATCAGAGCTAATATCCTTTCTTACTATTGTGTTAATCTCCTCTTTAACCAGCAATGCTACCCCACCTCCTTTTCCTTTTTTCCTGTCCTTCCTGATTATTGAATACCCCTGGATGCTAAATTCCCAGCCTTGTTCACCCTGGAGCCATGTCTCCGTAATCCCAATTATATCATATCCGTTTACATCTATTTGCGCAGCTAATTCATCCACCTTATTGCGAATGCTCCTCGCATTAAGACACAAAGCCTTCAGGCTTGATTTTTTAACACTCTTAGTCCTTTTAGAATTATTATTTACTGTAGCCCTGTTTGATTTACACCCTTGATTTCTCTGCCTTCCACTTTTGCTCTTCTCCTTCCTGTCTTTTGTTTCTATCCTTGCTTCCCTTTCCTCTGTCTCCCTGCACAGGTTCCCAACCCCCTACCATTTTAGTTTAAACCCTCCACAACAGCACTAGCAAACGCTCCCCTGAGCACATCGGTTCCGGTCCCGCCCAGGTGCAAACTGTCCAGTTTGTACTGGTCCCACCTCTCCCCAGAACCAGTTCCAATCTCCCAGGAATTTGAATCCCTCCCCCTTGCACCATTCCTCTAGCCACGTATTCATCTGAAATATCCTTCTGTTTCTACCCTGACTAGCACGTGGCACTGGTAGCAATCCTGAGATTACTACCTTTGAGGACCTATTTATTTATTTAGCTCCTAACTCCCTATATTCATCCCATTTTTTACCTATATCGTTGGTACCTTAATGCACCACGACAACTGGCTGTTCACCCTCCCCCTCTAGAATGCCCTGCAGCCACTCCGAGACATCCTTGATCCTTGCACCAGGGAGGCAACATACCATCCTGGAGTCTCGTTTGCGGCCGCAGAAACGCCTGTCTATTCCCCTTACAATAGAATCCCCTATCACTATAGCTCTCCCGCTTTTTTTCCTCCCGTCCTGAGCAGCAGGACCACCCACGGTGCCAGGAAGTTGGCTGCTGCTGCCTTCCCCCCGATAAGCCATCCCCCTCAACATTATCCAAAGTGGTATATCTGTTTGAAAAGGGGATGGCCACAGGGGACCCATGCACTACCTGCCTGCGCCTACTACTCTGCCTGGTGGTCACCCAGTCCCTTCCTGCCTGTGCAGCCTTTACCTGCGGTGTGACCAACTCCCTAAACGTGCTATCCACGTTCTTATGTTCTTCGGTTTGTGCCTCAGCCATACCCTCTGCCTCCATGCGTAGGTCTCCTTTTTGGTCCCTAATCGGCCCCACTTAACACCCGTTTATTAATTTTATGCCTATAGAAGACTTTTGGATTCCCTTTTATGTTGGCTGCCAATCTATTTTCATGCTCTCTCTTTGCCTGTCTTATTGCCCTTTTCACTTCCCCTCTGAACTTTCTATATTCAGCCTGATTCGCGCTTGTATTCTCAACCTGACATCTGCCATATGGAGCCACCCACCTCCGTAAATAGATCTCCTGAAAACTGCTAGCTGCAGCTGACTCATCGGAGGTTCTGCCCTCTTGACAGAGTTGTGTGTAGACAGGGGAAAAGCACGCACCATTCGGATTCAATATGTAGAGCGAGGTGTGAATATACTCACCCAAACTTGAGCTTCCGGGACGGAGCCGTTAAATTCTGCTTTCCCTCAGGAACTTCACTGGACTGCAGTGGTGAAGGCAAGAATGGGTAAAAAGTCAGAGAGAAAAATACAATGGACCAAACCCCTTCTCATTCACTCCCACTGTACACAATCGCAATGGAACCAACCTCTTCCCATTCACTCCCATTCTACACAATCCCAATGGACCCAATCCCTTCCCATTCACTCCCATTGTACACAATCCCAATGAACCCAACCCCTTCCCATTCACTCCCATTGTACACAATCCCAATGGACCCAACCCCTTCCCATTCACTCCCATTGCACACAATCCCAATGGACCCAACCCCTTCCCATTCACTCCCATTGTACAAAATCCCAATGGACCAAACCCCTTCCCATTCACTCTCATTGTACAGAATCCCAAAGGACCAAACCCCTTCTCATTCACTCCCATAGTACACAATCCCAATTGACCCAAACCCCTTCCCATCACTACCATTGTACAGAACCCCAAAGGACCCAACCCCTTCCCATTCACTCCCATTGTACACAATCCCAATGGACCCAAACCCCTTCCCATTCACTCCCATTGTACACAATCCCAATGGACCAAACCCCTTCCCATTCACTCTCATTGTACAGAATCCCAAAGGACCAAACCCCTTCCCATTCACTCCCATAGTACACAATCCCAATTCACCCAAACCCCTTCCCATCACTATCATTGTACAGAATCCCAAAGGACCCGACCCCTTCCCATTCACTCCCATTGTACACAATCCCAATGGACCCAAACCCTTCCCATTCACTCCCATTGTACACAATCCCAATGGACCCAAACCCCTTCCCATTCACTCCCATTGTACACAATCCCAAAGGACCTGACCTCTTCCCAATCCCCTGGACTTGATCGTCACGGTACCGTTACCTCTGGTTCTTGATCTACCGTTACTTGCACTGGTTCCTCATGTTCAGCCTCACGATCCTTATGTTCAGCCTCACGATCCTTCTTCCTGTTCGGGGAGCAAGCATACAGGGGGGTTAGTGGAGTGCAGCCGGATTTCTTCATCTGAATGTTGCCTGGCTGTAAACCCTGAAGACCAGATTCAGTTCCGTCAGCTCCGCAGTGGGCACAGGTCTGAGATACGCGATCCAATCCAGGAATTCAACCAAACAATTCACGATCTGAATGTGGGCCACAGCTGGAGTATTGCATCCAATTCTGGGCACCACACATTTGGAAGGATGTCAAGGCCTTGGAGAGGATGCAGAGGAGATTTACCAGAATTATAGCAGGGACGGGAGACTTCAGATAGGTGGAGAGACTGGAGCAGAGGTTTAGATTTATCTATCTCCACAAGGATGAGGAGGAAGGTTAGGATTGTCAATCTCTCCAAGAATGATCCTTGACATTAGGATTGTCCATCTCTCCAAGAATGATCCATGACATTAGGATGGTCCAAGAGGATAGGATTGTCGATCTCTCCAAGGATGATCTAAGAGGCTGGGATTGTCCATCTCTCCAAGGATGATCAAGGAGGCTGGGATTGTCCATCTCTCCAAGGATGATCTAAGAGGCTGGGATTGTCCCTCTCTCCAAGGATGGTCTAAGAGGCTAGGATTGTTCATCTCTCCAAGGATGGTCAAGGAAACTCGGATTGTCCATCTCCCCAAGGATGGTCAAGGAGACTCGGATTGTCCACCTCTCCAAGGATGATCAAGGAGACTCGGATTGTCCATCTCTCCAAGGATGGTCTAAGAGGCTAGGATTCTCCATCTCTGCAAGGAGGCTCTAAGGGGCTGATATTGTCCATCTCTCCAAGGATGGTCTAAGGGGCTAGTATTGTCCATCTCTGCAAGGAGTGTCTAAGGGGCTGGGATTGCCCATCTCTCCAAGGATGGTCTAAGAGGCTAGGATTGTCAATCTCTCCAAGAATGATCCTTGACATTAGGATTGTCCATCTCTCCAAGAATGATCCATGACATTAGGATGGTCCAAGAGGATAGGATTGTCGATCTCTCCAAGGATGATCTAAGAGGCTGGGATTGTCCATCTCTCCAAGGATGATCAAGGAGGCTGGGATTGTCCATCTCTCCAAGGATGATCTAAGAGGCTGGGATTGTCCCTCTCTCCAAGGATGGTCTAAGAGGCTAGGATTGTTCATCTCTCCAAGGATGGTCAAGGAAACTCGGATTGTCCATCTCCCCAAGGATGGTCAAGGAGACTCGGATTGTCCACCTCTCCAAGGATGATCAAGGAGACTCGGATTGTCCATCTCTCCAAGGATGGTCTAAGAGGCTAGGATTCTCCATCTCTGCAAGGAGGCTCTAAGGGGCTGATATTGTCCATCTCTCCAAGGATGGTCTAAGGGGCTAGTATTGTCCATCTCTGCAAGGAGTGTCTAAGGGGCTGGGATTGCCCATCTCTCCAAGGATGGTCTAAGAGGCTAGGATTGTCCATCTCTCCAAGGATGATCAAGGAGGCTGGGATTGTCCATCTCTCCAAGGATGGTCTAAGGGGCTGGGATTGTTCATCGCTCAAGGATGGTCTAAGGGGCTGGGATTGTCCATCTCTGCAAGGAGTGTCTAAGGGGCTGGGATTGTCCATCTCTCCAAGGATAGTCTAAGAGGCTAGGATTGTCCATCTCTCCAAGGATGGTCTAAGAGGCTGGGATTGTCCATCTCTCCAAGGATGGTCTAAGGGGATGGGATTGTCCATCTCTGCAAGGATGGTCTAAGAGGCTAGGATTGTCCATCTCTGCAAGGATGGTCTAAGAGGCTGGGATTGTCCATCTCTCCAAGGATGGTCTAAGGGGATGGGATTGTCCATCTCTGCAAGGATGGTCTAAGAGGCTGGGATTGTCTATCTCTCCAAGGATGGTCTAAGGGGCTAGGATTGTCCATCTCTCCAAGGATGGTCTAAGAAGCTAGGATTGTCCATCTCTCCAAGGATGGTCAAGGAGGCTAGCCTTGTCAATCTCTCCAACGATGGTCTAAGGGGCTGGGATTGTCCATCTCTCCAAGGATGGTCTAAGGGGCTAGGATTGTCCATCTCTCCAAGGATGGTCAAGGAGGCTGGGATTGTCAATCTCTCCAAGGATGGTCTAAGGGGCTAGGATTGTCCATCTCTCCAAGTATGGTCTAAGGGGCTGGGAATGTCCATCTCTCCAAGAATGACCAAGGAGGCTGGGATTGTCAATCTCTCCAAGGATGATCAAGGAGGCTGGGATTGTCTATCTCTCCAAGGATAGTCTAAGGGGCTGGGATTGTCCATCTCTCCAAGGATGGTCTAAGGGGCTGGGATCGTCCATCTCTCCAAGGATGATCTAAGGGGCTGGGAATGTCCATCTCTCCAAGGATGATCTAAGGGGCTGGGATCGTCCATCTCTCCAAGGATGGTCAAGGAGGTTGGAATTGTCCATCTCTCCAAGGATGATCTAAGGGGCTGGGATTGTACATCTCTCCAAGGATGGTCAAGGAGGCTGGGATTGTCCATCTCTCCAAGGATGGTCAAGGAGGCTGGGATTGTACATCTCTCCAAGGATGGTCAAGGATGCTGGGATTGTCCATCTTTCCAAGGATGGACTAAGGGGCTACGATTGTCCATCTCTCCAAGGATGTTCCAAGGGGCTAGGATTGGCCAAGGATGGTCTAAGGGGCTAAGATTGTCTATCTCTCCAAGGATGATCAAGGCGGCTAGGACTGTCCATCTCTCCAAGGATGATCAAGGCGGCTAGGATTGCCCATCTCTCCAAGGATGGACTAAGAGGCTAGGATTGTCCATCTCTCCAAGTATGGGCCAAGGAGGCTGGGATTGTCCATCTCTCCAAGGATGATCAAGGAGGCTGGGATTGTCAATCTCTCCAAGGATGGTCAAGGAGGCTGGGATTGTCCATCTCTCCAAGGATGATCAAGGAGGCTGGGATTGTCCATCTCTCCAAGGATGATCAAGGAGGCTGGGATTGTCAATCTCTCCAAGGATGGTCAAGGAGGCTGGGATTGTCCATCTCTCCAAGGATGATCAAGGAGGCTGGGATTGTCCATCTCTCCAAGGATGGGCCAAGGAGGCTGGGATTGTCCCTCTCTCCAAGGATGGGCCAAGGAGGCTGGGATTGTCCATCTCTCCAAGGATGGACTAAGAGGCTAGGATTGTCCATCTCTCCAAGGATGGTCTAGGAGGCTGGGATTGTCCATCTCAACAAGGATGATCAAGGAGGCTGGGATTGTCCATCTCTCCATGGATGGCCTAAGGGGTGGGGATTGTTCATCGATCCATGGATAATCTAAGGGGCTGGGATTATCCATCTCTCCAAGGATGATCTAAGAAGCTAGGATTATCCATCTCTCCAAGGATGATCAAGTAAGCTAGGATTGTCCCTCTCTCCAAGGATGGTCTAAGGGGCTAGGATTGTCCATCTCTCCAAGGATGGTCTAGGGGCTGGAATTGTCCATCTCTCCAAGGATGGTCTAAGAGGCTTGAACTGTCTATCTCTCCAAGGATGCTCTAAGGGGCTGGGATTATCCATCTCTCCAAGGATGGTCTAAGAGTCTGGGATTGTCCATCTCTCAAAGGATGATCAAGGAGGCTGGGATTGTCCATTTCTCCAAGGATGCTCCAAGAGGCTAGGATTGTCCATCTCTCCAAGGATGGTCTAAAGGGCTAGTAATGTCCATCTCTCCAAGGAGTGTCTAAGGGGCTAGGATTGTCTATCTCTCCAAGGATGGTCAAGGAGGCTGGGATTGTCCATCTCTCCAAGGATGATCAAGGAGCTTGGGATTGTCCATCTCTCCAAGGATGGTCTAAGGGGCTAGGATTGTCCATCTCTCCAAGGTTGGTCCAAGGGGCTAAGATTGGCCGAGGATGTTCTGAGGGGAAAGAGTGTCTATCTGTCCAAGGATGATCGAGGAGGCTAGGATTGCCCATCTCTCCAAGAGGGTCTAATGGGCTGGGATTGTCTATCTCTCCACGAATGGTCTAAGGGGCTAGGATTGTCCATCTCTCCAAGGATGGTCAAGGTGGCTGGGATTGTCCCTCTCTCCAAGGATGGTCAAGGAGGCTGGGATTGTCCATCTCTCCAAGGATGATCTAAGGGGCTGGGATTGTCCATCTCTCCAAGGATGTCTAAGGGGCTGGGATTGTCCATCTCTCCAAGGATGGTCTAAGGGGCTGGGATTGTCCCTCTCTCCAAGGATGGACTAAGAGGCTAGGATTGTCCATCTCTCCAAGGATGGTCAAGGAGACTGGGATTGTCCCTCTCTCCAAGGATTGTCAAGGAGACTGGGATTGTCCATCTCTCCAAGGATGGTCTAAGGAGGCTGGGATTGTCCATCTCTCCCCGGATGATCTAAGAAGCTGGGATTGTCCATCTCTCCGAGGATGGTCTAAGAGGCTAGGATTGTCCATCTGTCCAACGATGATCAAGGAGGCTGGGATTGTCCATCTCTCCAAGGATGATCAAGGAGGCTGGTATTGTCCATCTCTCCAAGGATGATCCAAGGGGCTGGGATTGTCCATCTCTCCAAGGATGCTCCAAGGGGCTGGGATTGTCCATCTCTCCAAGGATGGTCTTAGGGGCTAAGATTGTCGATCTCTCCAAGGATTGTCCAGGAGGCTGGGATTGTCCATCGCTCCAAGGGCGATCAAGGAGGCTAGGATTGTCCATCTCTCCAAGGATGATCAAGGAAGCTATGATTGCCCATCTCTCCAAGGATGGTCTAAGAGGCTGGGATTGTCTATCTTTCCAAGGATGGTCTAAGGGGCTAGGATTGTCCATCTCTCCAAGGGTGATCAAGGAGGCTAGAACTGTCAATCTCACCAAGGATGTACTAAGAGGCTGGGATTGTCTATCTCTCCAAGGATGGTCTAAGGGGCTGGGATTGTCCATCTCTCCAAGGATGGTGTAAGGGGCTAGGATTGTCCATCTCTCCAAGGGTGATCAAGGAGGCTAGAACTGTCCATCTCTCCAAGGATGTTCTAAGAGGCTGGGATTGTCTATCTCTCCAAGGATGGTCTAAGGGGCTGGGATTGTCCATCTCTCCAAGGATGGTCTAAGGGGCTGGGATTGTCCATCTCTCCAAGGATGGTCTAAGAGGCTGGGATTGTCCATCCCCCGAAGGATGATCAAGGAGGCTGGGATTGTCCATCTCTCCAAGGATGATCAAGGAGGCTAGGATTGTCCATCTCGCCAAGGATGGTCTAAGGGGCTGGGATTGTCCATCTCTCCAAGGATGGTATAAGGGGCTAGGATTGTCCATTTCTCCAAGGATGGTCTAAGAGGCTGGGATTGTCCATCTCTCCAAGGATGATCTAATGGGCTGGGATTGTCCCTCTCTCCAAGGATGGACTAAGAGGCTAGGATTGTCCATCTCTCCAAGGATGGTCAAGGAGGCTGGGATTGTCCATCTCTCCAAGGATGGACTAAGAGTCTAGGATTGTCCATCTCTCCAAGGATGGTCAAGGAGACTGGGATTGTCCCTCTCTCCAAGGATTGTCAAGGAGACTGGGATTGTCCATCTCTCCAAGGATGGTCTAAGGAGGCTGGGATTGTCCATCTCTCCACGGATGATCTAAGAAGCTGGGATTATCCATCTCTCCAAGGATGATCAAGTAAGCTAGGATTGTCCCTCTCTCCAAGGATGGTCTAAGAAGCTGGGATTGTCCATCTCTCCAAGGATGGTCTAAGAAGCTAGGATTGTCCATCTCTCCAAGGATGGTCTAAGAGGCTAGGATTGTCCATCTGTCCAACGATGATCAAGGAGGCTGCGATTGTCCATCTCTCCAAGGATGATCAAGATGGCTGGTATTGTCCATCTCTCCAAGGATGATCCAAGGGGCTGGGATTGTCCATCTCTCCAAGGATCGTCCAAGGGGTTGGATTGGCCGAGGATGTTCTAAGGGGAAAGAGTGTCTATCTGTCCAAGGATGATCAAGGAGGCTAGATTGTCCTTCTCTCCAAGGATGGTCTAAGGGGCTGGGATTGTCCATCTCTCCAAGGATGGTCTAAGGGGCTAGGATTGTCCATCTCTCCAAGGTTGGTCCAAGGGGCTAAGATTGGCCGAGGATGTTCTAAGGGGAAAGAGTGTCTATCTGTCCAAGGATGATCGAGGAGGCTAGGATTGTCCATCTCTCCAAGAGGGTCTAATGGGCTGGGATTGTCTATCTCTCCACGAATGGTCTAAGGGGCTAGGATTGTCCATCTCTCCAAGGATGGTCAAGGTGGCTGGGATTGTCCATCTCTCCAAGGATGGTCAAGGAGGCTGGGATTGTCCATCTCTCCAAGGATGATCTAAGGGGCTGGGATTGTCCATCTCTCCAAGGATGTCTAAGGGGCTGGGATTGTCCATCTCTCCAAGGATGGTCTAAGGGGCTGGGATTGTCCCTCTCTCCAAGGATGGACTAAGAGGCTAGGATTGTCCATCTCTCCAAGGATGGTTAAGGAGGCTGGGATTGTCCATCTCTCCAAGGATGATCTAATGGGCTGGGATTGTCCCTCTCTCCAAGGATGGACTAAGAGGCTAGGATTGTCCCTCTCTCCAAGGATTGTCAAGGAGACTGGGATTGTCCATCTCTCCAAGGATGGTCTAAGGAGGCTGGGATTGTCCATCTCTCCACGGATGATCTAAGAAGCTGGGATTGTCCATCTCTCCAAGGATGGTCTAAGAGGCTAGGATTGTCCATCTCTCCAAGGATATCTAAGAGGCTGGCATTGTCGATCTCTCCAAGTATTGTCCAGGCGCCAGGGATTATCCATCCCTCCAAGGGTGATCAAGGAGGCTAGGATTGTCCATCTCTCCAAGGATGATCAAGGAGGCTGGAATTGTCCATTTTCCAAGGATGGTCTAAGGGGCTGGGATTGCCCATCTCTCCAAGGATGGTCTAAGGGACTGCGATTGTCCATCACTCCAAGGGTGGTCTAAGGGCCATGGATTGTCCATCTCTCCAAGGATGATCAAGGAGGTTGGGATTGTCCATCTCTCCAAGAATGGTCTAAGAGGCTAGGATTGTCCATCACTCCAAGGAGGGTCTAAGGGGCTAGGCTTGTCCATCTCGGGAAGGATGGTCTATGAGCTGGGATTGTCCATCTCTCCAATGATGGTCCAAGGGGCTAGGATTGGCCAATGATGGTCTAAGGGGCTAAGATTGTCTATCTCTCCAAGAATGATCAAGGAGGCTAGGATTGTCCATCTCTCCAAGGATGGTCTAAGGGTCTGGGATTGTCCATCTCTGCAAGGATGGTCTAAGGGGCTGGGATTGTTCATCTCTCCAAGGATGGTCTAAGGGTCTGGGATTGTCCATCTCTGCAAGGATGATCTAAGAGGCTGGGATTATCCATCTCTCCAAGGATGGTCTAAGAGTCTGGGATTGTCCATCTCTGTAAGGATGGTCTAAGAGGCTGGGATTATCCATCTCTCCAAGGATGGTCTAAGGGGCTGGGATTGTCCAGCTTTCCAAGGATGGTCTCAGAGGCTAGGATTGTCCATCTCGCCAAGGATTATCTAAGAGGCTGGGATTGTCCATCTCTCCAAGGATGGTCTAAGGGGCTCGGATTGTCCATCTCTCCAAGGATGGTCTAAGGGGCTGGGATTGTCCATCTCTCCAAGGATGATCAAGGAGGCTGGGATTGTCCATCTCTCCAAGGATGGTCTAAGGGGCTCGGATTGTCCATCTCTCCAAGGATGGTCTAAGGGGCTGGGATTGTCCATCTCTCCAAGGATGATCAAGGAGGCTGGGATTGTCCATCTCTCCAAGGATGGTCTAAGGGGCTCGGATTGTCCATCTCTCCAAGGATTGTCTAAGGGGCTGGGATTGTCCAGCTCTCCAAGGATGATCAAGGAGGCTGGGATTGTCCATCTCTCCAAGGATGGTCTAAGGGGCTCGGATTGTCCATCTCTCCAAGGATGGTCTAAGGGGCTCGGATTGTCCATCTCTCCAAGGATGATCAAGGAGGCTAGGATTGGCCATCTCTCCAAGGATGGTCCAAGGGGCTAGGATTGGCCAAGGATGGTCTAAGGGGCTAAGATTGTCTATCTCTCCAAGGAAGGTCTAAAAGGCTAGACTGTTCATCTCTCCAAGGATGATCAAGGAGGCTGGGATTGCTCATCTCTCCAAGAGTGATCAAGGAGGCTGGGATTGTCCATCTCTCCAAGAATGATCAAGGAGGCTGGGATTGTCCATCTCTCCAAGGATGGTCTAAGAGGCTGGGATTGTCCATCTCTCCAAGGATGGTCTAAGGGGCTAGGATTGTCCATCTCTCCAAGGATTATCCAAGAAGGCTCGAATTGTCCATCTTTCCAAGGATGGACTAAGGGGCTAGGATTGTCCCTCTCTCCAAGGATGGTCCAATGGGCTAGGATTGGCCAAGGATGGTCTAAGGTGCTTAGATTGTCTATCTCTCCAAGGATGATCAAGGAGGCTAGGATCATCCATCTCTCCAAGGATCGTCAAAGGGGCTAGGATTGTCCATCTCTCCAAGGATGGTCTAAGAGGCTAGGATTGTCCATCTCTCCAAGGATGGTCTATGGGGCTCGGATTGTCCCTCTCTCCAAGGATGGTCTAAGGGGCTAGAATTGTCCATCTCTCCAAGGATGGTCTATGGGGCTAGGATTGTCCCTCTCTCCAAGGATGGTCTATGGGGCTAGGATTGTCCATCTCTCCAAGGATGGTCTATGGGGCTAGGAATGGCCATCTTTCCAAGGATGGTCCAAGGGGCTAGGAATGTCCATCTTTCAAAGGATGGTCCAAGGGGCTGGGATTGTCCATCTTTCCAAGGATGGTCCAAGGGGCTGGGATTGACCATCTCTCCAAGGATGGTCTAAGGGGCTAGGAATGTCCATCTATCCAAGAATGGTCCAAGGGGCTAGGATTGGCCAAGGATGGTCTAAGGTGCTAAGATTGTCCATCTCTCCAACGATGATCAAGCAGGCTGGGATCGTCCATCTCACCAAGGATGGTCTAAGGGGCTGGGGTTGTCCATCTCTCCAAGGATGGTCTAAGAGGCTGGGATTGTCCATCTCTCCAAGGATGGTCTAAGAGGCTGGGATTGTCCATCTCTCCAAGGGTGTTCTAAGGGGCTGGGATTGTCCATCTCTCCAAGGATGGTCTAAAGGGCTGGGATTGTCCATCTCTCCAAGGATGGTCTAAGAGGCTGGGATTGTCCATCTCTCCAAGGATGGTCTAAGAGGCTCGGATTGTCCATCTCTCCAAGGATGGTCTAAGGGGCTGGGATTGTCCATCTCTCCAAGGATGATCTAAGGGGCTGGGATTGTCCATCTCTCCAAGGGTGATCAAGGAGGCTAGGATTGTCCATCTCTCCAAGGATGGTCTAAGAGGCTGGGATTGTCCATCTCTCCAAGGATGGTCCAAGAGGCTGAGATTGTCCATCTGTCCAAGGATGGTCTAAGGGGCTGGGACTGTTCATCTCTCCAAGGATGGTCTAAGAGGCTGGGATTGTCCATCTCTCCAAGGATTTTCCAAGAGGCTGAGATTGTCCATCTGTCCAAGGATGGTCTAAGGGGCTGGGACTATTCATCTCTCCAAGGATGGTCTAAGAGGCTGGGATTGTCCATCTCTCCAAGGATGGTCCAAGAGGCTGAGATTGCCCATCTGTCCAAGGATGGTGTAAGAGGCTGGGACTGTCCATCTCTCCAAGGATGATCAAGGAGGCTGGGACTGTTCATCTCTCCAAGGATGGTCTAAGAGGCTGGGATTGTCCATCTCTCCAAGGATGGTCCAAGAGGCTGAGATTGTCCATCTGTCCAAGGATAGTCCAAGGGGCGAGGATTGGCCAAGGATGGTCTAAGGGGCTAAGATTGTCTCTCTCTCCAAGGATAATCAAGGATGCTAGAAACATAGAAACATAGAAGATCGGAGCAGGAGTAGGCCATTCGGCCCTTCGAGCCTGCTCCGCCATTCAATGAGATCATGGCTGATCATCCAAACTCAGTACCCCGTACCTGCCATCTCCCCATATCCCTTGATACCTTTAGCTCTAAGAAATATATCTAACTCCTTCTTGAATATATTTGAAGACTTGGCCTCAACCACCTTCTGTGGTAGAGAATTCCACAGGTTCACCACCCTCTGGGTGAAGAAATTCTTCCTCATCTCAGTCGTAAATGGCTTACCCCTTATCCTTAGACTATGACCCCTGGTTCTGGACTCTCCGACCATCGGGAACATTCTACCTGCATCTAGTTTGTCCAGACCTGTCAGAATTTTATAAGTTTTGATTAGATCCCCTCTCATTCTTCTAAACTCCAGCGAGTATAAGCCCAATCAACCCAATCTCTCCTCATACGTCATTCCTCCCATCCCAGGTATCAGCCTTGTGAATCTTCTCTGAACTCCTTCCATGGCAAGAACATCCTTCCTCAGATAAGGCGACCAAAACTGCACACAGTACTCAAGGTGTGGTCTCACCAAGGCCCTGTACAACTGCAGCAGGACATCCTTGCTCCTGTACTCAAACCCTTTTGCTATGAAGGCCAACATACCATTTGCCTTCTTCACCGCCTGCTGCACCTGCATGCTTACCTTCAGCGACTGGTGCACAAGGACACCCAGGTCTCGTTGCACTTCCCCTTCTCCCAATCTATTGCCATTCAGATAATAGTCTGCCTTTCTGTTTTTGACACCAAAGTGGATAACCTCGCATTTATCCACGTTATATTGCATCTGCCATGCTTCTGCCCAATCACCCAACCTGTCCAAATCATCCTGGAGTTTCTCGGCATCCTCCTCACAGCACACACGCCCACCCAGCTTTGTGTCGTCTGCAAACTTGGAGATATTACATCTAGTTCCCTCATCTAGATCATTAATATATATTGTGAATAGCTGGGGTCCAAGGACCGATCCCTGCGGTACCCCACTAGTCACTGCCTGCCACTCGGAAAAAGACCCGTTAATTCCTACTCTCTGCTTTCTGTCCATCAACCAGTTCTCTATCCATGTCAATACCTTGCCCCCAATCCCATGTGCCGTAACTTTACACGCTAATCTCTTATGCGGGACCTTATCGAAAGCCTTTTGAAAGTCCAAATACACCACATCTACTGGTTCTCCCTTATCTATTTTCCCAGTTACATCCTCAAAAAATTCCAGTAGATTAGTCAAGCACGATTTACCTTTTGTAAATCCATGTTGAGTTTGACTGATCCTGTCACTGTTTTCCAAGTGCTCTGATATTACATCTTTGTAATGAAATCTGTTTGTCGTGCCTGTATTCGTTTTGCACTCATGTATATTACCCTCCCCCACACAGTGTATAGTTTCACTTCCTCTTTCCTGACTAACCTGGAAGGCTCCAGGTCTTGGCTCTTGGCTCCGCCCCTGACTTCTCTTACATAAAGATCCCAGGATCTGTATGACTCATTCCTGTGAGCCAGTCATTGTGTTGAGATGTTAGCTCTGATCTTAGTGATTCAAAGCCAACTTGTTTAAGTTAATAACTTCTAGTTTTGTGGTTATTGAAGGCACATCAATCTTTTATAATGGACTCTAGCATTTTCCCCACTACCGATGTCAGGCTTACCGGTCTGTAATTCCCTGCTTTCTCTCCACCACCCTTTTTGAATAGTGGGGTAAAATTAGCTACCCTCCAATCCATGGGTACAGTTCCAGATTCCAGTGAATTTTGGAAGATGATCAGCAATGCATCTACTATTTCTAGGGCCACCTCCTTAAGTACCCTAGGATGTAGATTATCAGGCCCTGGGGATTTATCGGCCTTCAATCCCGTCAATTTCCCGAACACCATTTCCCTGCAAATACTGATTTCTTTCAGTTCCTCCCTCTCATCAGACCCTATGTTCTCCAACATCTCTGGGAGGTTATTTGTGTCCTCCTTTGTGAAGACAGAACCAAAATATGCATTTAATTGATCAGCCATTTCTTTGTTCCCCATTATAACTTCCCCTGCTTCTGACTGCAAGGGACCTACGCTTGACTTCACCAATCTTTTTCTCTTCACATATCTATAAAAGCTTTTACAGTCAGTTTTTATGTTCCTTGCAAGCTTACTTTCATATTCTATTTTCCCCTTCTTAATTAATCTCTTTGTCCTCCTTTGTTGAATCCTAAACTGCTCCCAATCCTCAGGGTTACCGCTTTTTCTGGCCAATTTATATGCCCTCTCCTTGGATCTTATGCTGTCCCTAATTTCCCTTGTTAGCCACGGTTGAGTCACCCTTTTTGTTTTATTCTTATCCCAAACTGGGATGAACAACTTCTGTAGTTCATCCATGCGGTCTTTGAATGTTTGCCATTGCCTATCCACCATCAACCCTTTGAGTGACATTCCCCAATCAATCCTACCCAATTTGCGCCTCATACCATCATAGTTTCCTTTATTTAAATTCAGGACCCTAGTCTCCAAGTCAACTACTTCACTCTCCATCCTAATGAAGAATTCTATCATATTATGATCGCTCTGACCCAAGGGGCCTCGTACAACAAGATTGCTAATTAATCCTCTCTCATTACATAATACCCAGTCTAAGATGGCCTGATCTCTGGTTGGTTCCTCGACATATTGTTCCAGAAAACCATCCCGTAAACCTTCAAGGAATTCCTCCTCCACAGTATTTTTACTAATTTGGTTAGCCCAATCTATATGTAAATTAAAGTCACCCATGATGACTACTGTGCCCTCACTGCATGCTTCTCTAATTTCCCTTTTAATGCCATCCCCAACCTCCGTATTACTGTTTGGAGGTCTATATGCCACTCCCACTAACGTTTTCTGCCCCTTGATATTTCTCAGTTCTACCCATACAGATTCCACATCATCAGAGTTAATATCCTTCCTTTCAATTGTGTTGATCCCCTCTTTAACCAGCAAGGATTGTCCATCTCTCCAAGGATGGTCTAAGAGGCTAGGACTCTTCATCTCTCCAAGGATGATCAAGGAGGCTAGGATTGTCCATCTCTCCAAGGATGTTCTAAGAGGCTGGGATTGTCCAACTCTCCAAGGATGGTCTAAGAGGCTAGGACTGTTCATCTCTCCAAGGATGATCAAGGACGCTGGGATTGTCCATCTCTCCAAGGATGGTCTAAGAGGCTAGGACTGTTCATCTCTCCAAGGATGATCAAGGACGCTGGGATTGTCCATCTCTCCAAGGATGATCTAAGAGGCTAGGGCTGTCCATCTCTCCAAGGATGTTCTAATTGGCAAGGATTGTCCATCTGTCCAAGGATGATCAAGCAGGCTGGGATTGTCCATTTCTCCAAGGATGATCAAGGAGGCTAGTATTGTCCATCTCTCCAAGAATGCTCCAAGAGGCTGGGATTGTCCATCTCTCCAAGGATGGTCTAAGGGGCTAGGATTGTCCATCTCTCCAAGGATGGTCTAAGAGGCTAGGATTGTCCATCCCTCCAAGGATTGCCCACGATGTTAAGATTGTCCATATTTCCAAGGATGATCAAGGAGCTAGGATTGTCCATCTCTCCAAGGATGATCTAAGAGGCTAGGATTGCCCATCTCTCCAAGGATGATCTGAGGGGCTGGGATTGTCCATCACTCCAAGGATTGTCTAAGAGGCTAGGATTGTCGCTCTCTCCAAGGATTGTCCAGGAGGCTGGGATTGTCCATCGCTCCAAGGGTGATCAAGGAGGCTAGGATTGTCCATCTCTCCAAGGATGATCAAGGAGGCTGGGATTGTCCATCTCTCCAAGGATGTTCTAAGAGGCTGGGATTGTCCATCTCTCCAAGGATGGTCTAAGAGGCTAGGATTGTCCATATCTCCAAGGATGATCAAGGAGGCTAGGATTGTCCATCTCTCCAAGGATGTTCTAAGGGGCTAGGGTTGTCCATCTCTCCAAGGATGGTCAAGGAGGCTGGGATTGTCCATCTCGCCAAGGATTGCCCACGATGTTAGGATTGTCCATATTTCCAAGGATGATCAAGGAGCTAGGATTGTTCATCTCGCCAAGGATGATCTAAGAGGCTAGGATTGCCCATCTCTCCAAGGAGGGTCTAAGGGGCTAGGATTGTCCATCTCTCCAAGGATGATCTGAGGGGCTGGGATTGTCCATCTCTCCAAGGATGGTCTAAGAGGCTGGGATTGTCCATCTCTCCAAGGAGTGCCTAATAATCTGGGATTGTCCATGTCTCCAAGGATGGTCTAAGAGGCTGGGATTGTCCATCTCTCCAAGGAGTGTCTAATAATCTGGGATTGTCCATGTCTCCAAGGATGGTCTAAGAGGCTGGGATTGTCCGCCTCTCCAAGGATGGTCCAAGGGACTGGCATTGTCCATCCCTGCAAGGATGATCTAAGAGGCTGGGATTCTCCAGTTCTCCAAGGATGATCTAAGAGGCTGGGATTGTCCATCTCTCCAAGGATGGTCTAAGAGGCTGGGATTGTCTATCTTTCCAAGGATGATTTAAGAGGCTTGGATTCTCCAGCACTCCAAGGATGGCCTAAGAGGCTGGGATTGTCCATCTCTCCAAGGCTGATATAAGAGGCTGGGATTGTCCATCTCTCCAAGGGTGGTGTAAGAGGACCCAGAGTATAAATCAAGAAATTAGAGGCGCATGTAACAGGCGCAGTAATCATGGGGGACTTTAATCTACATATAGACATGGCAAACACAATTTGCAATAATAGTGTGGAGGACGAATTTATGGAATGTGTACACGATAGTTTTCTAGATCAGTATGTTGAGGAACCAACTAGGGAAGAGGATATTTTAGATCTATTGTGCAATAGAAACATAGAAGCATAGAAAAATAGGAGCAGGTGTTGGATATTCAGCCCTTCGAGCCTGCTCCGCCATTCAATATGATCATGGCTGATCCTCTATCTCAATACCATATTCCCCCTCTCTCCCCATACCCCTTGAAGCCTTTTGTGTCTAGAAATCTATCTATCTCCTTCTTAAATATATTCAGTGACTTGGCCTCCACAGCCTTCTGTGGTAGAGAATTCCACAGGTTCACCACCCTCTGAGTGAAGAAATTTCTCCTCATGTCCTACCCCGTATCCTGAGACTGTGACCCCTCGTTCTAGGGTCCCCAGCCAGGGGAAACATCCTCCCTGCATCCAGTCTGTCGAGCCCTGTCAGAATTTTATACGTTTCAATGAGATCCCCTCTCATTCTTCTAAACTCTAGTGAATATAGGCCTAGTCAACCCAATCTCTCCTCATACGACAGTCCTGCCATCCCAGGAATCAGTCTGGTGAACCTTCGCTGCACTCCCGCTATGGCAAGTATATCCTTTCTTAGGTACTCCAGGTGTGGTCTCACCAAGGCCCTGTATAACTGTAGTAAGACATCCTTGCTCCTGTACTCAAATCCTCTTGTAATGAAGGCCAACATACCATTTGCCTTCCTAACTGCTTGCTGCACCTGCATGTTTGCTTTCAGTGACTTGTGTACAAGGACACCCAGGTCCCTCTGTATATCAACATTTCCCAATCTATCACCATTTAAATAATACTCTGCCTTTCTGTTTTTCCTACCGAAGTGGATAACTTCACATTTATCCACGTTATACTGCATCTGCCCACTCACTCAACTTGTCTAAATTGCCTTGAAGCCTCTTTGCATCCTCCTCACAACTCACAACCCCCTCCGACAACGGAGGTACGGTCCGCCCATTGACGACGAGGACCCAGGGGCCATCCAGAATCAGTTTGTGGTGCCATATGGCACCCACCAGCTCAGGGATATGGTTAGCCACATCCCCAAGCTCGCTAAAAAAGGAGACCCCTCACTGCACTTCAGGGAGATAGAACAAGCAGCTTGTGTTAATGACTGCGATGACGCAGAGCAAGCAAAAATGCTGCTGTTTTCCCTGGGAGGTGATCTCCTCCAGGCCCTATCTGGTGAGTGCAAAAGGGGGCAGAAAGATTATGAGGATCTGAAGAATGAGATATTGGAGGCCATGGGATTCAATGATGGTAGTCCGTTCTCCCGGGTAGAAAGAACGGTGCAGCTCCCAGGGGAGTCCCCGCAGGCATTCGCAGACAGGCTGTGGCCAGTCTACCGGACTGCATGCCCAGGAATGCCAGGGTGGGCAGCACTGAACCCAGTCCAATTGACTCACTGGCTCCGTTGTCTTATGACAAACAACCTACCCCAGATCCAAGCCCAGGTCGCGGCTTGGTTTGACCTCCGAAAGCCCCAGACCACCGAAGAAGCGGTGATCCGCCGGCTCACAGTAGCATTTAGAAACATGAGGGGTATCAAGATGCCCCAACCCAAGGGAAAAGTCCATGAGGTTAAACCTGGGAGCCAGAGTAAGAAAGAGTGGCACCAGGAGGGGAACCGTCCCTCCCAGGCTAGGTTAAATTGTTATGGGTGCGGGAAAGACGGTCACTGGAGAAAAGACTGTAAGAATCCCTGGAAGGATAACAAGGGAAAGGATCCCACAGCCCCAGCCCAAAAGGCAGGGCCATATATCCCTCCCGCTGCGATCAAGTCATTTTTACAGTCCCTACGGTCTCTTCTGACTGGCCAGGGGAGAGTAGCAGCCACCACTGGTGCTTTGACCCCGTCTGCCCCATCCCACTCCCAGCAATGACTAGAGCCAGCACAGCCTGTCGACCTGTGTCCACGCAAAAATGCTGAGGGGAGCAGGCCCTATGATAAGATAGGGGTGAAGACGGTGCAGGGGAGATATTCGGTGGACACTGGAGCTTCCAGCACGGTGGTCCGCTCAGAAGACCTGACCATTTCACCCCGGTCTAACAAGGTCCCATTTAGCTTAATGGGACCCACAGGGAAACGGGCAGCTGGGATTGAACCTGAGGTCAGAAATCCTCAGCCCGCAGCAGGTGCAAGCTCACAGGCTGCACAGGCAGGCGCTGTGGCTTGTGTTAGGGGAAGAGCCATTCATGACCAGTGTAAGTTGTTTAAGCAGGGGGACAGGGAAGGAGAGTTCTGGGACCCCTGTAGAGCAGGCCCGGTAGCAGCAATCCAGGACAAGGGAGGCACACAGGGGATAGTTTTGGCCCCGGACCAAAAGCAGGTCCAAGCCCAAGATTCCGCCTTTAAGGCTGCCCTGGTAAGGGAAAAGGATTTAGAACAGGGTTACTGGCAGGCTGCCAGTTATATTAAACAATGCAGGTTGTTTAAGCCGGAGGCAGGGAAACAGGCAGCTGGGATTGTACCTGAGATTAGAAATCCTCAGCCTGCAGCGCGTACTCTCACACAGACTGCACACGCGGGCGCAGTCACGTGCGTGAGAGGAGAAGTTCCCCAGCACTTGGCCCGAGCGATTCCCCCTCTCTTGTGGGACTCCGGGGAGGAGCCAGAACCAGGTTTTAGACCTGAAGGGGAAGACTCTCAGCCACCGGCAGCCGGTGGCAAGGGATTGCCTGTCCCCAGCCCAGGTTTGGGAAGGGAGGGACCCGAGGGAGAAGGTCCCCAGCCAGCAAGGAGTGTGACCCGAGCTAAGGGTCCGCTCACCAGGGTAGCCCCACCAGTGACACTCCCTAGGAGGTCTCTTCGGGTACCGCAGCCCAAGAAAGTATGGTCACCCACTTTCCAGTGGAATAGGGCGGTCTCCTGAGTCAGGGAGAAGCCAAAAGACAGAAGTCCCCAACCAGCAGCCATAAGCTGCGAGGGACTCGAAGTTGGAATCAGTCCAGCTTCGCCGCAGGGAGCAGCCTGTAACAGTCCAAACAGGGATTAGGCTGGCCGCCCGGAAATGGTAGCACTTGTATATAGCTTTGTTCAAGTAACGTGTATAGAGGATTAAGTTAGAATGTGTTAATTTTAATCTTATATTGCAATTCGGTAGTGTTAATTATTAGAGTATAAGTTTTAAGTATGGTACCATTCCAGAGTGTTGTCTATGTGAGCCGAGGTCGCGGGACCCGATCACATTCCCCCGAGCCAGGGAACCTGGCTAGATGTATTTTTTTTAAAGTCTTTTTCAGAGTTTCGGGAGGTGCAGAGGACCATCGTGTCTTTGGATGCTCGGGGAAGGGAGCACCCCTAGCCTACGAAGGGAGGGGTCTGCAGGAGGCAGATGCCCACAGCAATTAAACTGTTATTGGAAATCCAGATTAAGATTAAGAGTTTACAAAAAGCTTGTTAATTATTTTATATTTTGTATTATATACTGGTCCCAACTCCAAAGGAAATAATGTGTGAATTTAGTTCCTAATTGTGAGATTGTACTACTTGTTTAGAGTTAATTGAATAAATTGCATATGCCTATGAATTGTTGTGTTCATAGATTGTGAAAGTTTGAAATACATTTTTGGCTGAAGAATGGTGCCATTTATTAAAGTGTCAGGCAATTGCATTAGAAAAAAAAGGAAGCTCGTTTTCTTCCGATTATATTTTTAACAGATATGTTTTGGCTTGGTGGTAATCTCATTAAAGATGTTGTATCATGCTAAAACTATGTCACAAGTGGTGCAGGGGCATTGGACCCCTCCATGATTGAATTATTGTAAATACTCAGTGGTGCAGGGGCATTGGACCCCCTCCATGCTTGAATTATTGTAAATACTCAGTGGTGCAGGGGCATTGGACCACCTCCATGTTTGAATTATTGTAACTAATCATGTTTTGCTATTGATAGATGCCTACCGTGTACTGCGATTCTCTCTGCGTAGGGGGATGGAGGTGTCGGGGGATCAGAGATAGATATAGATAAGTATGAGGGAAATTTGTTTGTGGGGGTCAGAAATTATTGCTCACCTTTAAACAGGATACTACAAGCAAGTTTTATTATCCAATGGGGGACTGTAAGGTTCGCAAGAATTTCAGAAAATTTCTACAACCCCCGAAGATTATGTTTTTGATTAAAGAAAACCTGGGTGGAATATACCTTAAAAACCCAGGGTATCAAAATGGCTGTCAGGCCTCGTGGCAGAAGACAAAGGCAGCCTGCCTGAATATCTCCCATCGCTGGCTGACAAAAGGATTTGAAAACACCAGCCTGTGTGAATATGTTGAAGTACTTGAAACTGTCAATCAAATGCAGTTTAGGAAGTTTCACTCACAGGACAAAGGGTTGTTTGTTTATAGGCCCTCTGCAATGTTGACTCAATGGCTTAAGTACTTAAAGCTGTCAATCAGTTGTGGTTGGGCGGTGACCGCAGGACAATGGATTGTTTACAAACCACTTGAGTGCTGTTGACTGAACACTTAAGGATTCAGTGAGACATTTCAAACTGGTCGCAAACCAGTTAAAATGAATGGGTAACACATTCAAACCCATTACAGTCAATGGGGACAGTTCGGTCCCTTTTGTATAGCCCAGATACATCCAGATTTGGGCGCGAAGACAACGGCTCCCAATGGGGTATAAAGATAGCCCCTCAGGAAGCCATTCTCTCTCTCTCTGCCGCCTCGCCTCCGTGCCCTGCCTACAAGGGGAACAGCTCAACAGCCCACCCAAAGAAGTGGAATACCAGCAGTTACTTTTGAATTACTGGGGTATCTCTACTTCGGGGCAGTGAAGAATCCAAGACAGACCGCAGGGGCACGGAGCTGGTATTTACTGGTGAGCATAAAACTTTCTGGCCCATTACAAGGCAACCTGGATAGGTATAAGGGGTGGTATTAAAGGGGAATTTTGTTAAATAGTAATTTTAGTCAATTTTCCCTCGATGTGTCCGTTTCTCCTCCCATTAAGCAAAAGTGTGCTGTATTAAGTAAAGGTACGCTGTATTAAGTAAGGGTGTGCTGTATTAAGTAAAAGTACGCTGTATTAAGTAAAGGTGTGCTGTATTGAGCAAAGGTGTGCTGTATTAAGTATAGGTGTGCTGTATTCACGATTATTTTCACTATACAGCAATTTATTCTTTATTTTCAATAAATACTGGTCTTCTTTGCACCCAACCACGAGTCTCGTTTTGTCTACATCGCTACTGAAATAAGTCCGGTGGTCAGAACCAGAAAAGGGGAGCGATTCAAAACCGCACGGGGCTCTGGAGCAGCTCAGATACTTCTGACTGGCCAGAGACAATAACCCCATTACACCAAAAACACCCCCAGTATTTGCTACATATTTTCTGAGTGTCCTGTTATCACATTCTTTATAATAGACGCTAGCATTTTCCCTACTACTGATGTTAGGCTAACCAGTCTGTAGTTCCCTGTTTTCTCTCTCCCTCCTTTTTTAAATAGTGGGGTTACATTTGCCACCCTCCGATCTGCAGGAACTGTTCCATAATCTATAGAATTTTGGAAGATGACAACCGATGCATCCACTATTTCCATGGCTACCTCTTTTCGTACTCTGGGATGCAGATTATCAGGCCCTGGGGATTTATCGGCTTTCAGTCTCATTAATTTCTCCAGCACTATTTTTTTACTAATACTAATTTCCTTTAATTCCTCCTTCTCACTAGGCCCTTGGTTCCCTAGCATTTCTGGGAAGTTATTTGTGTCCTCTTCCGTGAAGACAGAACCAAAGTATTTGTTTAATTGCTCTGCCATTTCCTTGTTCCCCATTATAAATTCTCCCGTTTCTGACTGTAAGGGACCTACATTTGTCTTCACTAATCATTTTCTTTTTACATACTTGTAGAACCTTTTACATTCCGCTTTTATGTTCCTTGCAAGTTTACTGTCATACTCTATTTTCCCCCTCTTAATCTTGGTCCTTTTTTGCTGAGCTCCCAATCCTCAGGCTTGCTACTTTTTCTGGCAACTTTATATGACTCCTCTTTGGATCTAATACTATCTTTAGTTTTTTTTGTTAGCCATGGTTGGGCCGCTTTTCCTTTTGTGTTTTTGCGCCAGAAAAGAATGTATAACTGATGCAATTCATGCATTCGTTCCTTAAATGTTAGCCATTGCCTATCCACCGCCATGCCTTTTAATGAAGCTCCCCAATCTATCATAGCCAACTCACTCCTCATACCTTCGTAGTTTCCTTTGTTTAGATTTAGGACCCTAGTTTCGGATTGGACTTCTTCACTTTTCATCTTAGTGAAGAATTCTATTATGTTATGGTCACTCTTCCCTAAAGGACCCCGCACAACAAGATTATTAATTAACCCCTTCTCATTGCACAATACCCAATCTAGGATAGCCTGTTCCCTAGTTGGCTCCTCAATGTACTGGTCTAAAAAACCATCTTGCACACACAAACCATCTCACACACACAAACCATCTCGTACACACCAATGAGAAAGGGTTAATTAATAGCATTGTAGTAAAGGGGCCTTTAGGGAAGAGTGACCATAATATGATAGAATTTTATATTGAGTTTGAAAGTGATTTAATTAAATCCGAAATTAGGGTCTTAAATCTAAACAAAGCAAACTATGTAGGTATGAGGGGTGAGATGGCTAAGGTAAATTGGGAAACTACATTGAAAGGTATGACACTAGTGAAGCAATGGCTAGCATTTAAAGAATTAATACATAATTTACAACAAATATACATTCCTTTAAGGCACAAAAACCCCACAGGAAAAGTGGTCCAACCGTGGCTAACAAAAGAAGTTAAAGATAGTATTAGTTCAAAGGAAGAGGCTTATAATGTTGCCAAAAAGAGTAGTAAGCCTGAGGATTGGGAGGACTTTAGAATTCAGCAAAGGAGGACCAAGAAATTGATAAAGAAAGGGAAAATAGAATATGAGAGTAAACTAGCGAGAGACATAAAAACAGACTGTAAAAGCTTATATAGGTATGTAAAAAGGGAAAGATTAGCAAAAATAAACGTGGGTCCCTTACAGGCTGAGACAGGAGAAATTATAATGGGGAATAAGGAAATGGCAGAGGAATTAAACAAATACTTTGTGTCTGTCTTCACGGAAGAAAACGCAAAAAACTTCCCGGAAATAGTGGAGAACCAAAGGTCTACCGAATTTTTTTTTAATACGTTTATGGAATGTGGGTGTCGCTCGCAAGGCTCACTTATTGCACATCCCTAATTGCCCTTGAGAAGGTGGTGGTGAGCCACCTTCTTGCATCTGTGTACACGAATCACTGAAAATGAACTTGCAGGTACAGCAAGCATTGAGAATGGGTACATGAAGATGACTTATCAAAGGCTCTTTGCTCCTGTGATTGTTGTGTGTCGACCGGGGGGAAGCTTGCAACCTTCTGATTTCATCTGTAGAACGAGGGGTGAATTTACTTACGGCATTTTCATTTTCCGCAGTGGATCAAACAGCTTGCGTTTTGCCATTGCCGCTGTGGTGGAAGGTTCTGCTTTCTCGTCCTTGGGCTGCAGTGAGGGCAAAACGGAGAAATGGTGGAAGCGTGGAGGAGAAATTGACTGACCCCTTCCCCTTCACTCCCATTGTACACTATCCCAATGGACCCAAACCCCTTCCCATTCACTCCCACTGTACACTATCCCAATGGACCCAAACCCCTTCCCATTCACTCCCATTGTACACAATCCCAATGGACCCAAACCCCTTCCCATTCACTCCCACTGTACACTATCCCAATGGACCCAAACCCCTTCCCATTCACTCCCATTGTACACTATCCCAATGGACCCAACCCCTTCCCATTCACTCCCACTGTACACTATCCCAATGGACCCAAACCCCGTCCCATTCACTCCCATTGTACACTATCCCAATGGACCCAAACCCCTTCCCATTCACTCCCATTGTACACTATCCCAATGGAGCCAAACCCCTTCCCATTCACTCCCATTGTACACTATCCCAATGGAGCCAAACCCCTTCCCATTCACTTCCACTGTACACAATCCCAATGGACCCAAACCCCTTCCCATTCACTCCCATTGTACACTATCCCAATGGACCCAAACCCCTTCCCATTCACTCCCATTGTACACTATCCCAATGGAGCCAAACCCCTTCCCATTCACTCCCACTGTATACAATCCCAATGGACCCAAACCCCTTCCCATTCACTCCCACTGTACACAATCCCAATGGACCCAAACCCCTTCCCATTCACTCCCATTGTACACTATCCCAATGGACCCAAACCCCTTCCCATTCACTCCCATTGTACACTATCCCAATGGAGCCAAACCCCTTCCCATTCACTCCCACTGTACACAATCCCAATGGACCCAACCCCTTCCCCTTCACTTCCACTGTACACAATCCCAATAGACCCAAACCTTTCCCCTTCACTTCCACTGTATACAATCCCAATAGACCCAAACCCCTTCCCATTCACTCCCACTGTACACAATCCCAATGGACCCAAACCCCTTCCCATTCACTTCCACTGTACACTATCCCAATGGACCCAACCCCTTCCCATTCACTCCCATTGTACACTATCCCAATGGACCCAAACCCCTTCCCATTCACTTCCACTGTACACAATCCCAATGGACCCAAACCCCTTCACATTCACTCCCACTGTACACTATCCCAATGGACCCAAACCCCTTCCCATTCACTCCCACTGTACACTATCCCAATGGACCCAAACCCCTTCCCATTCACTCCCACTGTACACAATCCCAATGGACCCAAACCCCTTCCCATTCACTCCCACTGTACACAATCCCAATGGACCCAAACCCCTTCCCATTCACTTCCACTGTACACAATCCCAATGGACCCAAACCCCTTCACATTCACTCCCACTGTACACTATCCCAATGGACCCAAACCCCTTCCCATTCACTTCCACTGTACACAATCCCAATGGACCCAAACCCCTTCCCATTCACTCCCATTGTACACTATCCCAATGGACCCAAACCCCTTCCCATTCACTCCCACTGTACACAATCCCAATGGACCCAAACCCCTTCCCATTCACTTCCACTGTACACAATCCCAATAGACCCAAACCCTTCACATTCACTCCCACTGTACACAATCCCAATGGACCCAAACCCCTTCCCATTCACTCCCACTGTACACAATCCCAATAGACCCAAACCCTTCACATTCACTCCCACTATACACAATCCCAATGGACCCAACCCCTTCCCCTTCACTTCCACTGTACACAATCCCAATGGACCCAACACCTTCCCCTTCACTTCCACTGTACACAATCCCAATGGACCCAAACCCCTTCCCATTCACTCCCACTGTACACAATCCCAATAGACCCAAACCCTTCACATTCACTCCCACTATACACAATCCCAATGGACCCAACCCCTTCCCCTTCACTTCCACTGTACACAATCCCAATGGACCCAACCCCTTCCCCTTCACTTCCACTGTACACAATCCCAATGGACCCAAACCCCTTCCCATTCACTCCCACTGTACACAATCCCAATGGGCCCAACCCCTTCCCATTCACTCCCACTGTACAGAATTCCAAAGGACCAAATCCCATCCCATTCACTCCCATTGTGCACAATCCCAATGGACTCTACACTTCCCATTCACTCCCATTGCACAGTATCACAATGGACACAATCCCTTCCCATTCACTCCCATTGTACACAATTCCAATGGAGTCAACTTCTTCCCATTCACTCCCACTGTACAGAATCCCAATGGACCCATCCCCTACACATTCATTCCCAATCGCAATGGACCAAACCCTTCCCATTCACTCCCATTGTACTGAATCCAAATTGAGCTGACCCATTCCCATTCATTCTCAATGTACATAATGCCAATGGACCCAAACTGTACACATTCACTCCCATTTTACAGATTACCAAATGGACCGAACCCCTTCCCATTCACTCCCATTGTACACAATCCCAATGGATCCAACCCTTCCCATTCACTCCCATTGCACAGAATCCCAATTGACCAAACCCCTTCCCATTAATTCCCACTGTACAGAATCCCAATGGACCCAACCCCTTCCCATTCACCCCATTGTACAGAATTTAAAAAAATTCATTTATGGGATCTGGGCGTCGCTGTCAAGGCCAGCATTTATTGCCCATCCTTAGTTGCCCTTGAGAAGGTGGTGGTGAGCCGCCTTCTTGAACCGCTGCAGTCCGTGTGGTGAAGGTACACCCACAGTGCTGTTAGGGAGGGTGTTCCAGGATTTTGACCCAGCGACGATGAAGGATCGGCGATATACTTCTAAGTCAGGATGGTGTGTGACTTGGAGGGGAACTTGGAGGTGGTGGTGTTCCCATACGCCTGCTGCCCTTGTCCTTCTAGGTGGAAGAGGTCACGGGTTTGAGAGCTGCTGTTGAAGAAGCCTTGGTGAGTTGCTGCAGTGCATCTTGTAGATGGTACACACTGCAACCACGGTACGCCGGTGGTGGAGGGAGTGCATGTTTAAGGTGGTGGATGGGGTGCCAATCGAGCTTCTTGAGTGTTGTTGGAGCTGCACTCATCCAGGCAAGTGGAGAGTATTCCATCACACTCCTTACTTGTGCCTGGTAGATGGTGGAAAGGCTTTGGGGAGTCAGGAGGTGAGACACTCGCCACAGAATACCTAGCCTCTGACCTGCGCTTGTTGCCACAGTATTTATGTGGCACTTCTGTGGCGCGGATGTTACCTGCCACTTATCAGCCCAAGCCTAAACGTAGTCCAGGTCTCAATGGACAAAATCACTTCCCATTCACTCCCATTGTACACAACCCTAATGGACTCAACTCTTTCCCATTCACTGCCATTGTACACAATCCCAATGGAACCGACTCCTTCCCTTTCAATCCCACTGTAAACAATCCCAAGGGACTGAACCCCTTCCCATTGTCTCCCACTGTACACAATTCCAATGGACACAACCCTTTCCATTCACTCCCACTGTACACAATCCCAATGAACCCAATCCCTTCCCATTCATTCCTATTATATGCAATCCCAATGGACATAAACCCCTTCCCATTCACTCCCATTGTACACAATCTCAATGAACATAAATCCCTTCCCATTCATACCCATTCTACATCACCCAAATGGACCCAACCCCCTTCCCATTCACTCCCATTGTACAGACTCCCAATGGACCCAAGACCTTCCCATTCACTCCCATTGTACACAATCCCAAGGGAACCAAACCCTTTCCCATTCACTCCCACTGTACACAATCTCAATGGACCCAATCCCTTCACATTCACTCCCAATGTACACATTCCTAATGGACCAAAAGCCTTACCATTCACTCCCACTGTACACAATCCCAATGAACCAAATCCCGTCCTACTCACTCCCACTGTATAGAATCCCAATGGACCCAAATGCTTCCCATCACCCACATTGTACAGAATCCCAATGGACCAAATCGCTTCCCATTCACTACCAATGTACACAATCCCAATGGACCCAAGACCTTCACATTCACTCCCGCTATACACAATCACAATGGAAACAACCCAATCCCATTCACCCCATTGTACACAATCCCAATGGATTCAACCCCTTCCATTCACTCCCATTGTACACAATCCCAAAGGACCCAACCCCTTCCCATTCACTCCCATTGTACAGAATCCCAATGGACACAACCCCTTCCCATTCACTCCCATTGTACACAATCCCAATGAACTAAACCTCTTCCCATTCACTCCCATTGTACCCAATCCCAATGGACACAACCCCTTCCCATTCACTCCCATTGTACAGAATCCCAATGGACCCAACCCCTTCCCATTCACTCCCATTGTACACAATCCCAATGGATCCAAACCCTTCCCATCCACCCCCATTATATAGAGTTCCAAGGGACCCAACCCCTTCCCATTCACTCCCATTGTACACAATCCCAGTGGACACAACCCCTTCCCATTCACTCCCATTGTACACAATCCCAATGGACCCAAGCCCTTGCCATTCACTCCCACGGTGCACAATCCCAATGGACCCAACCCCTTCCCATTCACTCCCATTGTACAGAATCCCAATGGACCCAACCCCTTCCTATTCACTCCCATTGTACACTATCCCAATGGACCCAACCCCTTCACATTCGCCCCCATTATATAGAGTTCCAAGGGACCCAACCCCTTCCCATTCACTCCCATTGTACAAAATCCCAATGGACCCAAACCCTTCCCATTCACTCCCACTGTACACAATCCCAATGGACACAACCCCCTTCCCATTCACTCTCATTCTACGGAATCCCAATGGACCAAACCCCTTCCCATTCACTCCCATTGTACAAAATCCCAATGGACCCAAACCCTTCCCATTCACTCCCATTGTACACAATCCCAATGGACACAACCCCCTTCCCATTCACTCTCATTCTACGGAATCCCAATGGGCCAAACCCCTTCCCATTCACTCCCATTGTACACAATCCCAATGGACCCAAACCCTTCCCATTCATTCCCATTGTACACAATCCCAGTGGACCCAACCCCTTCCCATTCACTCCCACTGTACAGAATCCCAATGGACCCAACCGCTTCCCATTCACCCCCATTATATAGAGTTCCAAGGGACCCAACCCCTTCCCATTGACTCACAATATAGAGAATCCTGCGTGACTCGACCTTTACTCCTACCCGTACTGCTTCTTCATATGTGCTTACGTTCCCACTCACTCCCACTGTGCCCTAAGCCAAAGAACGGGCCCGTGTCCGTACATTGATCATACCTTTAACTTGATTGAGGGTTTTTGCTGCCTCTGGCGCATTGGTTCAGTTTCTGTCTCGGTCTCCGGTTCTGGCGTTGCTGCGTCTTTCGGCTCAGTCTTGCTTTCGGGTTCTGGTTCGGGTTCGGGTTCTGGTTCTGGTTCGAGTTCGGGTTCGGGTTCTGGTACGGGTTCTGGCCCTGCTTCAACGATAGGGGCCGTTCTAGGTTTTCGGGGAACTGTACTGTCTGGGGGAGGAGTTGGAAGATGAGCTCATCGACACTAAACTAAAACCAGATCAGGATTCCCGCCTCCCCCCAGTCCCCCACCCAACCAATTATGCCAGAGATGCATAAGGGGTGCTCGTACGGTCAATGGTGTTTACGGGATCGTGCTGGACACAAACAAGCCAGCACATTGGTCTGAACATAAACACATGCCCTGGGGAGCGTCAGCGCCCATTGGGACCTGTACCCTAGGGAGAGTCGATCATAAATTTGAACACCTCTATTAAATCTCCCCTTAACCTTCTCTGCCCTAAGGAGAACAACCCCAGCTTCTCCAGTCTCGCCACGTCACTGAAGTCCCACATCCCCGGTACCATTCTGGTCAATCTCCCCCTTAACCTTCTCTGCTCTAAGGAGAACAACCACAGCTTCTCCAGTCTCTCCACATCACTGAAGTCCCTCATCCCCGGTACCATTCTGGTCAATCTCCCCCTTAACCTTCTCTGCTCTAAGGAGAACAACCCCAGCTTCTCCAGTCTCGCCACGTCACTGAAGTCCCTCATCCCTGGTACCATTCTGGTCAATCTCCCCTTAACCTTCTCTGCTCTAAGGAGAACAACCCCAGCTTCTCCAGTCTCTCCACATCACTGAAGTCCCTCATCCCCTGGTACCATTCTGGTCAATCTCCCCTTAACCTTCTCTGCTCTAAGGAGAACAATCCCAGCTTCTCCAGTCTCTCCACATCACTGAAGTCCCTCATCCCCTGGTACCATTCTGGTCAATCTCCCCTTAACCTTCTCTGCTCTAAGGAGAACAATCCCAGCTCCTCCAGTCTCTCCACATCACTGAAGTCCCTCATCCCTGGTACCATTCTGGTCAATCTCCTTAAGGCCTTGATATACTCCCTGAAGTGTGGTGCCCAGAATTGGACACAATACTCCAATGTTTTATGAAGGTTTAGCAATAACTTCCTTGCTTTTTTACCCTGGTTGCCTGTATTACGAGGTCCCGGCCCTTCCCCTGGTGTCCTGCACCATGGGGCCTCGGCCCTTCCCCTGGTGTCCTGCACCATGGGGCCTCGGCCCTTCCCCTGGTGTCCCTGCACCGTGGGGCCTCGGCCCTTCCCCTGCACCGTGGGGCCTCGGCCCCTCCCCTGGTATCCTGCACCGTGGGGCCTCGGCCCTTCCACTGGTATCCCTGCACCGTGGGGCCTCGGCCCTTCCACTGGTGTCCTGCACCGTGGGGCCTCGGCCCTTCCCCTGGTGTCCCTGCACCGTGGGGCCTCGGCCCTTCCACTGGTGTCCTGCACCGTGGGGCCTCGGCCCTTCCCCTGGTGTCCTGCACCGTGGGGCCTCGGCCCTTCCACTGGTATCCCTGCACCGTGGGGCCTCGGCCCTTCCCCTGGTGTCCTGCACCGTGGGGCCTCGGCCCTTCCCCTGGTATCCCTGCACCGTGGGGCCTCGGCCCTTCCCCTGGTGTCCATCACCGTGGGGCCTCGGCCCTTCCCCTGGTGTCCAGCACCGTGGGGCCTCGGCCCTTCCCCTGGTGTCCAGCACCGTGAGGCCTCGGCCCTTCCCCTGGTGTCCAGCACCGTGAGGCCTCGGCCCTTTCCCCCAGCCCTGCACCGTGGGGCCTCGGCCCTTCCCCTGGTGTCCCTGCACCGTGGGGCCTCGGCCCTTTCCCTGGTGTCCCTGCACCGTGGGGCCTCGGCCCTTCCCCTGCACCGTGGGACCTCGGCCCTTCCCCTGGTGTCCATCACCGTGGGGCCTCGGCCCTTCCCCTGGTGTCCAGCACCGTGGGGCCTCGGCCCTTCCCCTGGTGTCCAGCACCGTGAGGCCTCGGCCCTTCCCCTGGTGTCCAGCACCGTGAGGCCTCGGCCCTTTCCCCCAGCCCTGCACCGTGGGACCTCGGCCCTTCCCCTGGTGTCCATCACCGTGGGGCCTCGGCCCCTCCCCTGGTATCCCTGCACCGTGGGACCTCGGCCCTTCCCCTGGTATCCCTGCACCGTGGGACCTCGGCCCTTCCCCTGGTGTCCTGCACCGTGGGGCCTCGGCCCTTCCCCTGCACCGTGGGGCCTCGGCCCTTCCCCTGGCGTCCTGCACCGTGGGGCCTCGGCCCTTCCCCTGCACCGTGGGGCCTCGGCCCTTCCCCTGGCGTCCTGCACCGTGGGGCCTCGGCCCTTCCCCTGGTGTCCCTGCACCGTGGTGCCTCGGCCCTTCCCCTGGTGTCCAGCACCGTGGGGCCTCGGCCCTTCCCTTGGTGTCCCTGCACCGTGGGGCCTCGGCCCTTCCCCTGGTGTCCTGCACCGTGGGGCCTCGGCCCTTCCCCTGGTGTCCTGCACCGTGGGGCCTCGGCCCTTCCCCTGCACCGTGGGGCCTCGGCCCTTCCCCTGGTGTCCTGCACCGTGGGGCCTCGGCCCTTCCCCTGGTGTCCTGCACCGTGGGGCCTCGGCCCTTCCCCTGGTGTCCTGCACCGTGGGGCCTCGGCCCTTCCCCTGCACCGTGGGGCCTCGGCCCTTCCCCTGGTGTCCTGCACCGTGGGGCCTCGTCCCTTCCCCTGCACCGTGGGGCCTCGGCCCTTCCCCTGCACCGTGGGGCCTCGGCCCTTCCCCTGGCGTCCTGCACCGTGGGGCCTCGGCCCTTCCCCTGATGTCCCTGCACCATGGGGCCTCGGCCCTTCCCCTGGTGTCCCTGCACCTTGGGGCCTCGGCCCTTCCCCTGATGTCCCTGCACCATGGGGCCTCGGCCCTTCCCCTGGTGTCCCTGCACCGTGGGGCCTCGGCCCTTCCCCTGGTGTCCCTGCACCATGGGGCCTCGGCCCTTCCCCTGGTGTCCCTGCACCTTGGGGCCTCGGCCCTTCCCCTGGCGTCCTGCACCGTGGGGCCTCGGCCCTTCCCCTGATGCCCTGCACCGTGGGGCCTCGGCCCTTCCCCTGGTGTCCTGCACCGTGGGGCCACGGTCGATATCCTCTTTGAGTGAATCTACTGCTCCATGATCTCATGGTGTTACATGAACAGTTAACGTGTCAGTGTGTTGAAGTTTATTGATGCACTTATGATTTGATAGCACATTTCACATCTTCAGTCCAAATTAACAAGCAAGGTAACAGAATCACAACTGCGCGATAACAGAAAGGTAACAAACACAAACTGCAGCATAGAACAGGATAACACAGTGAGCACCGATACTGTACAGCAATTACATTGTTCACCCGGAGAATCAACACTGGACCGGGGTCAGAAATGCAAAGTGAGATGAGTTCGCAGACTGTCAGCCCAATCTCTGCACCGGTAGTGCTTGATGGGACAGTTTAGAGGGAGCTTTACTCTGTATCTAACCCGTGCTGTACCTGCCCTGGGAGTGTTTGATGGGACAGTGTAGAGGGAGCTTTACTCTGTATCTAACCCGTGCTGTACCTGCCCTGGGAGTGTTTGATGGGACAGTGTAGAGGGAACTTTACTCTGTATCTAACCCGTGCTGTACCTGCCCTGGGAGTGTTTGATGGGACAGTGTAGAGGGAGCTTTACTCTGTATCTAACCCTGTGCTGTACCTGCCCTGGGAGTGTTTGATGGGACAGTGTAGAGGGAGCTTTACTCTGTATCTAACCCGTACTGTACCTGCCCTGGGAGTGTTTGATGGGACAGTGTAGAGGGAGCTTTACTCTGTATCTAACCCCGTGCTGTACCTGCCCTGGGAGTGTTTGATGGGACAGTGTAGAGGGAGCTTTACTCTGTATCTAGCTCCGTGCTGTACCTGCCCTGGGAGTGTTTGATGGGGACAGTGTAGAGGGAGTTTTACTCTGTATCTAACCCGTGCTGTACCTGCCCTGGGAGTGTTTGATGGGACAGTGCAGAGGGAGCTTTACTCTGTATCTAACCCGTACTGTACCTGCCCTGGGAATGTTTGATGGGGACAGTGTAGAGGGAGCTTTACTCTGTATCTAACCCCATGCTGTACCTGCCCTGGGAGTGTTTGATGGGGACAGTGTAGAGGGAGCTTTACTCTGTATCTAACCCATGCTGTACCTGCCCTGGGAGTGTTTGATGGGACAGTGTAGAGGGAGCTTTACTCTGTATCTAACCCGTGCTGTACCTGCCCTGGGAGTGTTTGATGGGACAGTGTAGAGGGAGCTTTACTCTGTATCTAACCCATGCTGTACCTGCCCTGGGAGTGTTTGATGGGACAGTGTAGAGGGAGCTTTACTCTGTATCTAACCCGTGCTGTACCTGCCCTGGGAGTGTTTGATGGGGACAGTGTAGAGGGAGCTTTACTCTGTACCTAACCCCGTGCTGTACCTGCCCTGGGAATGTTTGATGGGACAGTGTAGAGGGAGCTTTACTCTGTATCTAGCCCCGTGCTGTACCTGCCCTGGGAGTGTTTGATGGGGACAGTGCAGAGGGAGCTTTACTCTGTATCTAACCCCGTGCTGTACCTGCCCTGGGAGTGTTTGATGGGATAGTGTAGTGAGAGCTTTACTCTGTATCTAACCTGTGCTGTACCTGCCCTGGGAGTGTTTGCTGGGACAGTGTAGTGAGAGCTTTACTCTGTATCTAACCCGTGCTGAACCTGCCCTGGGAGTGTTTGATGGGACAGTGTAGAGGGAGCTTTACTCTGTATCTAACCCGTGCTGTACCTGCCCTGGGAGTGTTTGATGGGACAGTGTAGTGGGAGCTTTACTCTGTATCTAACCCGTGCTGTACCTGCCCTGGGAGTGTTTGATGGGACAGTGTAGAGGGAGCTTTACTCTGTATCTAACCCGTGCTGTACCTGCCCTGGGAATGTTTGATGGGACAGTGTAGAGGGAGCTTTACTCAGAATTTGTCCCATTCTGTACCTGACCAGAAGTCCGTGGCACTGACCAATGGCTTTGAACTGGGCTTGCTCCTGGGCCGCCGCAGGATTAGTGATCTTCTGCCAAGATTCAGCCTTTCTTTCACTGCTGAGCTGTCCAGCAAAGGAGCAGGACCCTAAAGTAGGGGAGCAAAGGAAGACCTGGTTATAATCAAATCTCCTCACAACCTCTAGGCCGACTTCAGTGAAGTATTGCTTAGCTTTTAATTCATTCACCCGATGTGTGTGCGGTGAGGAGGATGCTGAGAAACTCCAGTATGATTTGGACAGGTTGGGTGATTGGGCAGAATCATGGCAGATGCAATATAACGTGGATAAATGCGAGATTATCCACTTTGGTGTCAAAAACAGGAAGGCAGATTATTGTCTGAATGGCAATAGATTGGGAGAAGGGGAAGTGCAACGAGACCTGGGTGTCCTTGTGCACCAGTCGCTGAAGGTAAGCATGCAGGTGCAGCAGGCGGTTAAGAAGGCAAATGGTATGTTGGCCTTCGTAGCGAGAGGATTCGAGTACAGGAACAAGGATGTCTTGCTGCAGTTGTACAGGGCTTTGGTGAGACCACACCTTGAGTATTGTGTGCAGTTTTGGTCACCTTATCTGAGGAAGGATGTTCTTGCCATGGAGGGAGTGCAGCGAAGATTCACCAGACTGATACCTGGGATGGCAGAAATGACGTATGAGGAGAGATTGGGTCGATTGGGCTTATACTTGCTGGAGTTTAGAAGAATGAGAGGGGATCTCATTGAAACTAATAAAATTCTAACAGGACTGGACAGACTAGATGCAGGAAGGATGTTCCCGATGGTCGGGGGAGTCCAGAACCAAGGGTCACAGTCTAAAGATAAGGGGTAAGCCATTTAGGACAGAGATGAGGAGGAATTTCTTCACCCAGAGAGTGGTGAACCTGTGGAATTCTCTACCACAGAAGGCAGTTGAGGCCAATTCATTAAATATATTCAAGAAAGAGTTAGATATATTTCTTAAGGCTAAAGGGATCAAGGGATATGGGGAGAAGGCAGGGACAGGGTACTGAGTTTGGATGATCAGCCATGATCTCATTGAATGGCGGAGCAGGCTCGAGGGGCCGAATGGCCTACTCCTGCTCCTATCTTCTATGTTTCTATGTGGGTGTCGCTGGCAAGGCCAGCATTTATTGCCCATCCCTAGTTGCCCCTTGAGAAGGTGGTGGTGAGCCACCTTCTTGAACCGCTGCAGTCCGTGTGGTGAAGGTGCTCCCACAGTGCTGTTAGGGAGGGAGGTCCAGGATTTTGACCCAGCGACAATGAAGGATCGGCCGATATATTTCCAAGTCGGGTTGGTGTGTGTGACTTGGAGGGGGAGGTGGTGCTGTTCCCATGTGCCCGCTGCTCTTGTCCTTCTAGGTGGTAGAGGTCGCGGGTTTGGGAGGTGCTGCCGAAGAAGCCTTGGCCAGTTGCTGCACTGCATCTTGTAGATGGTACACACTGCAGCCACGGTACGCTGGTGGTGGAGGGAGTGAATGTTTAAGGTGGTGGATGGGGTGCCAATCAAACGGGTTGCTTTGTCCTGGATGGTGTTGAGCTTCTTGTGTGTTGTTGGAGCTGCACTCATCCAGGCAAGTGGAGAGTATTCCCTCACACTCCTGACTTGTGCCTTGTCGATGGTGGAAAGGCTTTGGGGAGTCAGGAGGTGAGACACTCGCCGCAGAGTACCCAGCCTCTGACCTGCCCTTGTTGCCACAGTATTTATGTGGCTGGTCCAGTTAAGTTTCTGGTCAATGGTGACCCCCAGGATGTTGATGGTGGGGGATTCGGCGATGGTAATGCCGTTGAAAGTCAAGGGGTGGTGGTTGGACTCTGGCATGTTAGAGATAGTCATTGCCTGGCACTTCTGTGGCGCGAATGTTACCTGCTACTTATCAGCCCAAGACTGAACATCGTCCAGGTCTTGCTGCATGCGGGCATGGACTGCTTCATTATCTGAGGAGTTGTGAATGGCGCTGAACACTGTGCAGTCATCAGTGAACATCCCTACTTCTGACCTTATGACGGGGGGGAAGTCATTGATGAAGCAGCTGAAGATGGTTGGGCCTAGGACACTGCCCTGAGGAACTCCTGCAGCGATGTCCTGGGGCTGAGATGGGGGGGAGGTCATTGATGAAGCAGCTGAAGAGGGGTGGGTACGACCTCTGAACTGCACTGGGAAATCGAAAAGGTGCAAACAACACCTCTTGCCTCACCCAGTCCCCCGTCACAGAGAGAGAGGGGGGGCCACCATCCTTCTGTCGTAATGTAAGGCAGCCAGTGTGTGCACAGCAAGATTCCATGTGATAAATGACCAGGTCATTTTTTTTTTAAGTGACATTGGGTTGAGGGATAAACATTGGCCCCCAGGAGACCAGGGAGAACTCCCCCCCCTCTCCCTTTGCTCTTCTTCCAATAGTGGCCCTGGGGCCTTCTATGTCCCACCTGAGAGGGCAGACGTCTCCTCCGAGGGGACATCACCCCCCCCCTTGTTTCTGGGGCTGGTTTTGGACCCCAGGGTGAAGAGACAGTGAGCTGTGGCGAGTTGTGGCTATTCTTTGCTGGGAGTCCCCCCCCCAACCACTGTGACGGAATAAGCCATATTCCAAGAGATACACCATGATATGAATAGATTTCTGACATTATTAATACATGATATACTGGGTTTAAAAATCTACAGCCTCAGAGACACAGGCTGCAAACAGAAAAAGAGGCTTCTGAGATGGGCTGGTTTGATAACACAAGCTGTAAAAACCACACAAGCTTTGAAATGGAAATTGATTGTGAATGCTAAAACAATGGCCCTATTGAAATAGCAGTTTGGCGCTTCCAGGAGGTCTGGAGTTTGGGAGAAACACAATGGAATGACCCACGTAAAGTGTTAAGAACTAACACGTGAAACAGAAACACAGAATATTGAAAAACCATGGCCTAGAAATTCAGTATAGCCACTTTTGGGGCGGTAAAGTCGGGCGGCCGCTAAAGTTTGCGCCCGGCGCAAAGTCGCGCCACCTTCGCTGATATTCAGTCGCATTGCCCCAAGAGGTTGCTGCTGCGCTAAAACAGGCAATGCACGACTATCTTTAGGCGCTAAGCCGGCGGTGCTGAGCGCTACCCCCGAGGCCGGGCGCAGCGCAGGTGCGGCGAGTTGTTGATTGGCGGCAGACACTCTGGCGCTGGTCAGCTCTTAAAGGGGGAGGGTGGATTTGTTTGCCTGCCACACCCTGCACACTGCAGCCCTCAACCTAGGCCTGACCACTTCAGCTTCATCTGCACAACGCCCAGGGCTATGGAGAAGGCCAGGGAGAGAGCGCAGCGCTTCAGCGACGGTGACCCGAGGCTGCTGGTTGGCGGAGTGGAGCGCAGGCGCCATGTTCTGTTCCCAGAAGGTGGCAAGAGGCCGCTGCCCAGCGCCTACCGGAAAGCCTGGAGGGAGGTCTCAAACAGGGTGTCTTCCAACAGCGTGGTTGCCAGGATTCCTGTGCAATGCCGGAAGAAGTTCAACGACCTCGCTCGAGTTGTCAGGGTGAGTACCCTTTCCAGTGTCCTCCTCATCCCTGCATGTGCACCTCACTTTATGGGCAACGGGACCTGAAAGCCCTAATGGCCAGCCCTCATCCAGCAGCTATGGGACTGGCATGAAAATCACTTGCACATTCAGCACTTTACACACTATACAAGCTATTCGACCATGGGAGGCAGTGCAGACAAGATCAGGGCTTCACACTGTACAAGCTATTCGACCATGGGAGGCAGTGCAGACAAGATCAGGGCTTCACACTGTACAAGCTATTCGACCATGGGAGGCAGTGCAGACAAGATCAGGGCTTCACACTGTACAAGCTATTCGACCATGGGAGGCAGTGCAGACAAGATCAGGGCTTCACACTGTACTTAGAGGCCGTCCTTTCTCTTGCAGGCCAAGGTGGCGCACAACCGGCGGAAACGAACTGACACCGGGGGAGGCCGTCCTGACGTAAAAGAGCTCTCCGACCTCGACCAGCGTGTGGAGCGCATTATGGCAGGCCGGCTGATTGGCCCTGTCGCCAGTGGAGATGCCGACCCTGTTCTGGGCACCAATGGTAAGGGCACCACCTTTTTGACCTCGCTCGTTCCACTTGCGCCTCAGATCAGCATCCTTTGCCACTGTCCGACCAATGCAGTGCATGGCAGCACTCATGCCTCCCTCGCTGCCGCCCTGTCCTCACTCTAAAGCTACTCTTGTGCCTTCCTGCTTTCAGATGGTGAATCGCCAGGTGAGGAGGCGGGCCCTCAAGCTGCCACTGTCAGCGATTCCGAATTAGAGGAGGAGGAAGAGGAAGCCGGCCCATCAGTGCCACCCTCAGCCGCGCCAGCCCATGGCGATGTAGGGGACACGTCTTCCCTGGAGGGGAGCCGGGGGGAAGGGTCGGAGGAGAGTGAAGCTCTGGGCCCAGCGGCCTGCAGCAACGCGGGAGGGGTGGGGAAGCTCGGCGGACTTCTCCCCAGAGGGTCAGTGCGGCCTCCAGTCCTGCGACGGTCAGCGCAGAGGAGGTGTGGCTCCTGGAGGAAATGGCCGTCCAGGCTGAGCGCAGGCACAATGAGCTCATGGCTGCAGTGGCAAGGATGCCTGACTCCATTGAGTCTTTGTCAAGGAGTGTGCAGCAATTTGGAGCAGCACAGGCCAGGAGTCTGGATCAATTCAGTGCAGCACAGGCCAGGAGTCTACAGGACTTCGCGGCAGCACAGGCGGCTTCGAGCCAAGTGCTCAGTCGTGCCGTCCATTCACTGGCTGTTGTCATGCGGACACAGACCAGGGCCACACGGGCACTAACTGCTGCCACCCTCGCTGGATCAGCCAGGCATCGCCAGGGCACTCGCCGCGCAGCAGCAGCCCAGCAGTCTGTTCTTCAGCTGTTTGCTGCGCATGCTGCAGTGCTGGCCCGTGCGAGTGCCAATGTCTCAGGCGACCAGCGAGCACCTGCGATCTGCCAGGTTGCCACCATTCCTGCAGCCGACACTGCCACTCCGCCATTGCAGCTGCCACGAGCCGCTGGACAGACTGCTGCCGCCCAGCCAGAGTTGGAGCAGTCAGCAGCCGGCCACTCCAAGGCCAGAGCTGGTGCAGGCCGACCCCCAAGGGCATCTGCCGTCTCGCCATCTGCCCCTCAGCAGCCTTCCCCCAGCCTTGCTGCAGCCACTGGGCTCCCATTGAGGAGGAGCTGCAGGGCGGGCAGGGGCCAGGCAAGGATGCGAAAGGCATCGCCCTCGCAGGGCAAAAAGTAGAAGGTATGCACAAATGCCTGGTGCTTTTTGTATGGCCGAGATTGGTGTAGTTGTGTTTTTGTAAGGCCGAGACTGGTGTCTTTCTTTCTTTTTGTAAGGCCGAGACTGGTGCAGTTGTGTTTTTGTAAGGCCGAGACTGGTAGTTTTGTGTTTTTGGAGGAGGCTTCTCAACATGAGGATGTAATGTGGGAAGGGCAGAGGTTTGCAATAAATTATTGTTCTTAAATTGCACTGTGCATGTTTTTTTTGTAAAGTCCGGGTTGCCCTGCTCGGCTGAGGGCTTGTGGAGCGGCTACATTCATCTGCTGACATTGGCACAAGCCATTCCCTGAGAGGGGGCCTAGAACCGACGTTCAATAAGCCGGCGACGGGCGGCCCTTGCACTTTCTGCCTCCCTCCTGTGCTGGTCCTCCTCCTCCTCCTCCTCCTCCTCAGGTGGTCCTCCAATCTCTGGTGGCAGTGGCTGAGTCCTGCGGATAGCCAGGTTGTGCAGCATGCAGCAAACGACCACGAAATAGGAGACTCGCTCCGGCGAATATTGTAGGGCTCCACCGGAACGATCCAGACAGCGGAACCGTTGCTTCAGGACGCCGATTGTTTGCTCGATGATGTTCCTGGTCGCTTGATGGCTATCGTTGTATCCCTCTTCAGCAGGGGTGCTGGGCGCACGGAGCGGGGTCATCAGCCAGGTACACAAAGGATAGCCTTTGTCCCCGATAAGCCATCCTCGTGGGTGAGGCTGGGCCTGGAACATGTCTGCCACAGAAGTCTGTCGCAGGATGAAGACATCGTGGCTGCTGCCTGGAAAGCGGGCATTGACAGCTAGGATGAGCTGCCTGTGGTCACACACCAGCTGGACGTTCAGCGAATGGTAGCCCTTCCGGTTGCGGTAATCCTCGGCATTCTCCAGAGGTGCCCGCAAAGCCACATGCGTGCAGTCAATGGCGCCCTGCACCATGGGGAAGCCCGCGAATGCTGCAAAGCCCATTGCACGCTGTTGCTGCTTGGCAAGGGCCATGGAGAAGGAGATGAACTGACGTCTCCTTGTGAAAAGGGCATTGGTCACCTGGCGGATGCAGCAATGCACGGCGAACTGGGAGATGTTGGAAATGTCCCCAGTAGCGGATTGGAAGGAGCCGGTGGCATAGAAGTTGAGAGCCACCATCACCTTCACTGCCACCGACAGAGACGTCCTGCTCCTCAGCTGTGGCTGCAGATCACCGCCAAGCAGGTGGCAGATCTCTGTGACCACCTCCCTTCGGAATCGCAACCTCCGAACACACTGCTCGTCAGACATGTTGAGATAGGAGAACTGCTGGCGGTATACCCTGGGTGGGTAAGGCCTCCTTTCCCGACACCTGTTGCCCCCTCTCCATCTAGCCAGGGCTGCCACTCTCTCACGGCGCCTGTGAGCCCTTTGGATGCAATTGAGAAGGCCAGCGTTTGCACCCATTGCAGCCCCCATAATATGCTGGCAAACAATGAGATGTCAATGAAGGCAAAGACAAGTGGAAAGCTGTGGCCTGAAGCCACAAGTACCTGTCCGAGTGTTGGGCCAAAGCAGAAAGCTCTCTACCTTGGTCTCTCTGCAAAGATCCGTCTCTCAAGAAGGAGTGCTGCGAAATGGCAGCCTTTTATAGTGCAGGAGGAGTGCCCTTTAATTTGCGCCCCCCGCGCCCCGCATCGACTGAGCACCGTTCCACTCTAACAGTCGCTAGGGGCGCCAGGCGCACAATGGGGCGTCGCGACTGAATTTCCGGTTGGGGGCGCACAAAGGGCGTTGCACGAGGAAATGACGTCATGATCTGCGCGCGCAGCTGAGCGCGCGCAAAGACTTTGCGCCGCCGCTAAATCGTGAGTGAAGTTGGGGCGAGGCGCAGATCGCGCTGCGCCCGGCTGCTAGCCGCCTAGCGCCCGACATCTACTCCTCCTAAGGCGCTACCGGCTGGCGCAACCAACTGAATTTCTAGGCCCATGTGTCTTTGTAAAAGTAACATCAAATAAGACAGGAAACACGATTAAATATGCAAACAATTGAGATAGCTAGAAAACAAGCAAACACCCTGGTTAAAGTGGCTTTGATTTACATGTAGTAAATATGATATCAACAGAACACTTTGAAGATATAACTTCAATAGATACACCAAGTAATCACGTGGTTTTTGTATTGAACTTAGAACAGCACGGAGTCACAACGTCTGCTAATAACCAGTTACGGTGGTTTTAGAATTGAATGGAAAATCTTCGATAAGAATGACATCAAATAAATACTACTGTCATATTGTTTTTATGATGGTTTTTGAAACACCTAAACACAGAGACATAATTATGCATTCAGCAGCTAAATTGACAATAAGATCAGTAAGAATCCAACAGAGAGAATGAATAAGACAATTAGCTTACATCAGCAGAAAACTTCAAAGGAGCTACCATTGAAAAAAGAATATAAAAATAATAGCTTTTCAGATGAAAAGTCAGAAGTCGCTGGAAGGGCAAGCGTTTCACAACTTCACAGGCATGCTCTGTAAGTTTTTAACTTTGAGTCTCGGGTAATCAAGGTATTTGATTTTGGTGGATATTCTGGATTAAGAATAAGTAGAAGAGTGGAAATGTAATGAAGTTAAGATTTGCGAATAAGGAGCACTGAGAATAAGATTGTGTCAGCTAATTGCATTTTGAACTGTAAAAGTTGCGATTGAATCAACAGCTGTTAACTGAATGTCAGCTCTTAAATAAAACGATATATTTTTGCAATTGTCTCACAGAGTATTTTTGTATCAACCCTCGCAAACTCAATTTCTGTACACTCTTTTGTAAGGAGTTGCAGAATTCTGGGGGGGGTATTCCGGATCCTCATAATATCAGGAAGGTTACACTCTAGTTAAACTTATTAAAAGTGCTATCCGGAGGACGGCAACATCTTCACGACGTTCCTTTCCTTTAGGGAGAGATAGTCTGAACCTTTAGACCTAATTAAGCGTCTTATAGGATTCGGCTATCTCTAACTTTAGTTGAAGGGGAACGTCTGGGGAATACGCCTGATCTGGGATAGCCCGAGCAGGGCTAGGACTGTAATTATCCCTTCACCACTTCTTGTTAAATCTGGAAATTGTTGAGGAGTTATCTGATATACCGTTTGCAATTCACTCCCTGCCGGTACTTCAGACATTCGACGCTCTTTCTTCTGTTCCATCATCTTCTCCCTGACCCGGAGGAAAGATTAAGATGGTTATTGGGTCAGGTTACAGCTTAGACACAAAAAAAACCCCACCAAGGAAGAGGGAGATCTCCCGGGATCCCAAGTATAGCTACACAAGATCAGGAGCTGTCCGTTCAGTCCGCGCTATCACTATGGCCGCCTATTTTCACCTCTGCACCCTCCTCCAGCCCCTTCAACCCTCCCTATCTATGTAACCTCCTCCAGCCCCTACCACCCCGCTATTTCTGTAACCTCCTCCAGCCACTACAACCCTCCCTATCGCTGTAAACTCCTCTAGCCCCCTACAACCCTCCCTATCACTGTAAACTCCTCCAGCCCCCTACAACTCTCACTATCGCTGTAGACTCCTCCAGCCCCTACCACACTCCCTATCTCTGTAACCTCCACCAGCCCACTACAACCCTCCCTATTATTGTGCCCTCCTCCAGCCGCTACTACACTCCCTATTGCTGTAACCTCCTCCAGCCCCTACAACCCTCCCTATCTCAGTAACCTCCTCCAGCCCCTACCATCCTCCCTATTTCTGTAACTTCCTCCAGCCCCTACAACCCTCCCTATCTCTGTGATCTTCTCCAGCCCCTACCACTCTCCCTATCTCTGTAACCTCCTCCAGCCCCCTACAACCACCCTATCACTGTAACCTCCTCCAGTCCCTACAACCCTCCCTATCTCTGTAACCTCCTCGAGCCCCCTACAACCCTCGCTACCTCTGTAACCTCCTCCAGTCCCTACAACCCTCCCTATCTCTGTAACCTCCTCCAGCCCCCTACAACCCTCCCTATCTCTGTAACCTGTTTCAGCCCCTACAACCCTCCCTATCTCTGTAACTTCCTCCAGCCTTCCGACCCTCCCTATCTCTGTGCCCTCCTTCAGCCCCTACAACCCTCCCTATCTCTGTAAACTCCTCCAGCCCCTACATCCCTCCCTATCTCTGTAACCTCCTCCAGCCCCTACCACCCTCCCTATCTCTGTAAACTCCGCCAGGCCCTGCAACCCTCCCTATCTCTGTAACCTCCTCCAGCCCCTACCACCCTCCCTATCTCTGTATCCTCCTCTAGCCCCTACAACACTCCCTATCTCTGTAACCTCCTCCAGCCCTTACAACCCTCCCTATCTCTGTAAACTCCTCCAGCCCCTACCACCCTCCCTATCTCTGTAACCTCCTCCAGCCCCTACAACACTCCCTATCTCTGTAAACTCCTCCAGCCCCTACCACCCTACCTATCTCTGTAACCTCCTCCAGCCGCCTACAACCCTCCCTATCTCTGTAACCTCCCCCAGCCCCTACAAGCCTCCCTATCTCTGTAACCTCCTCCAGCCCCTACAACCCTCCCTATCCCTGTAACCTCCTCCAGCCCCTACAACACTCCCTATCTCTGTAACCTCCTCCAGCCCCTACAACCCTCCCTATCTCTGTAACCTCCTCCAGCCCCTACCACCCTCCCTATCTCTGTAACCTCCTCCAGCCACTACAACCGGCCCTATCTCTGTAACCTCCTCCAGCCCCTACCACCCTCCCTATCTCTGTAACCTCCTCCAGCCCCTACAACCCTCCCTATCTCTGTAACCTCCTCCAGCCCCTACAACCCTCCCTATCTCTGTAACCTCCTCCAGCCCCTACAACCCTCCCTATCGCTGTAAGCTCCTCCAGCCCCTACAACACTCCCTAGCTCTGTATCTTCCTCCAGTCCCTTCAACACTCCCTATCTCTGTAACCTCCTCCAGCCCCCTATAACCCGCCCTATCTCTGTAACCTACTCCAGCCCCTACAACCCTCCCTATCTCTGTAACCTCCTCCAGCCCCTACAACCCTCCCTATCTCTGTAACCTCCTCCAGCCCCCTACAACCCTCCCTATCTCTGTAACCTCCTCCAGCCCCTACCACCCTCCCTATCTCTGTAACCTCCTCCAGCCCCCTACAACACTCCTTATCTCTGTAACCTCCTCCAGCCTCTACAACCCTCCCTATCTCTGTAACCTCCTCCAGCCCCCTACAACCCTCCCTATCTCTGTAACCTCCTCCAGCCCCTACCATCCTCCCTATCTCTGTAACCTCCTCCAGCCCCCTACAGCCCTCCCTATCTCTGTAACCTCCTCCAGCCCCTACAAGCCTCCCTATCTCTGTAACCTCCTCCAGCCCACTACAACCCTCCTAATCTGTGTAAACTCCTCCAGCCCCTACAACCCTCCCGATCTCTGTAACCTCCTCCAGCCCCTACCACCCTCCCTATCTCTGTAACCTCCTCCAGCCCCCTACAACCCTCCCTATCTCTGTAACATCCTCCAGCCCCTACAACCCTCCCTATCTCTGTAACCTCCTCCAGCCCACTACAACCCTCCTAATCTGTGTAAACTCCTCCAGCCCCTACAAGCCTCCCTATCTCTGTAACCTCCTCCAGCCCCTACCACCCTCCCTATCTCTGTAACCTCCTCCAGCCCCCTACAACCCTCCCTATCTCTGTAACCTCCTCCAACCCCTACAACCCTCCCATTCTCTGTAACCTGCTCCAGCCCCCTACAACCCTCCCTATCTCTGTAACCTCCTCCAGCCCCTACAACACTCCCTATCTCTGTAACCTCCTCCAGCCCCTACAACCCTCCCTATCTCTGTAACCTCCTCCAGCCCCGACAACCCTCCCTATCGCTGTAACATCCTCCAGCCCCCTACAACCCTCCCTATCTCTGTAACCTCCTCCAGCCCCTACCACCCTCCCTATCTCTGTAACCTCCTCCAGCCCCCTACAACCCTCCCTATCTCTGTAACATCCTCCAGCCCCTACAACCCTCCCGATCTCAGGAACCTCCACCAGCCCCTACCACCCTTCCTATCTCTGTAACCTCCTCCAGCCCCTACAACCCTCCCCATCTCTGTAATCTCCTCCAGCCCCTACAACCCTCCCTATCTCTGTAACCTCCTCCAGCCCCTACAACACTCCCTATCTCTTTAACCTCCTCCGGCCCCTACAACCCTCCCTATCTCTGTAACCTCCTCCAGCCCCTACCACCCTCCCTATCTCTTTAACCTCCTCCAGCCCCTACAACCCTCCCTATCTCTGTAACCTCCTCCAGCCCCTACCACCCTCCCTATCTCTGTAACCTCCTCTAGCCCCTACAACCCTCCCTATCTCTGTAACCTCCTCCAGCCCCTACAACCCACCCTATCTCTGTAATCTCCTCCAGCCCCTACAACACTCCCTATCTCTGTAACCTCCTCCAGCCCCCTACAACCCTCCCTACCTCTGTAACATCCTCCAGCCCCTACAACCCTCCCTATCTCTGTAACCTCCTCCAGCCCCTACCACCCTCCTAATCTGTGTAAACTCCTCCAGCCCCTACAACCCTCCCTATCTCTGTAACCGCCTCCAGCCCCTACCACCCTCCCTATCTCTGTAACCTCCTCCAGCCCCCTACAACCCTCCCTATCTCTGTAACCTCCTCCAGCCCCTACAACCCTCCCCATCTCTGTAATCTCCTCCAGCCCCTACAACCCTCCCTATCTCTGTAACCTCCTCCAGCCCCTACAACACTCCCTATCTCTTTAACCTCCTCCGGCCCCTACAACCCTCCCTATCTCTGTAACCTCCTCCAGCCCCTACCACCCTCCCTATCTCTGTAACCTCCTCCAGCCCCTACAACCCTCCCTATCTCTGTAACCTCCTCCAGCCCCTACCACCCTCCCTATCTCTGTAACCGCCTCCAGCACCCTACAACCCTCCCTATCTCTGTAGCATCCTCCAGTCCCTACAACCCTCCCGATCTCTGTAACCTCCACCAGCCCCTACCACCCTCCCTATCTCTGTAACCTCCTCTAGCCCCTACAACCCTCCCTATCTCTGTAACCTCCTCCAGCCCCTACAACCCTCCCTATCTCTGTAACCTCCTCCAGCCCCTACAACACTCCCTATCTCTGTAACCTCCTCCAGCCCCTACAACCCTCCCTATCTCTGCAACCTCCTCCAGCCCCTACCACCCTCCCTATCTCTGTAGCCTCCTCCAGCCCCTACAACCCTCCCTATCTCTGTAACCTCCTCTAGCCCCTACAACCCTCCCTATCTCTGTAACCTCCTCCAGCCCCTACAACCCTCCCTATCTCTGTAACCTCCTCCAGCCCCTACAACACTCCCTATCTCTGTAACCTCCTCCAGCCCCTACAACCCTCCCTATCTCTGTAACCTCCTCCAGCCCCTACAACCCTCCCTATCTCTGTAACCTCCTCCAGCCACTGCCACCCTCCCGAACTCTGTAACCTCCTCCAGCCCCTACTACACTCACTATCTCTGTAACTTCCTCCAACCCCTACAACCCTCCCTATCGCTGTAAACTCCTCCAGCCCCTACAACACTCACTATCTCTGTAACCTCCTCCAGCCCCTACAACTCTCCCTATCTCTGTAATCTCCTCCAGCCCCTAAAGCCCTCCCTATCTCTGTCATCTCCTCCAGCCCCACCACCCTCCCTATCTCTGTAACCTCCTCCAGCCCCTACAACCCTCCCTATCTCTGTAACCTCCTCCAGCCCCTACAACCCTCCCTATCTCTGTAACCTCCTCCAGCCCCTACAACCCTCCCTATCTCTGTAACTTCCTCCAGCCACTGCCACCCTCCCGAACTCTGTAACCTCCTCCAGCCCCTGCTACACTCACTATCTCTGTAACTTCCTCCAACCCCTACAACCCTCCCTATCGCTGTAAACTCCTCCAGCCCCTACAACACTCCCTATCTCTGTATCTTCCTCCAGTGCCTTCAACCCTCCCTATCTCTGCATCTTCCTCCAGCCCCTAGAACCCTCACTATCTCTGTAACCTCCTCCAGCCCCCTACAACCATCCCTATCTCTGTAACCTCCTCCAGCCCCCTACCACCCTCCCTATCTCTGTAACCTCCTCCAGCCCCTACAACCCTCCCTATCTCTGTAACCTCCTCCAGCCCCTACCACCCTCCCTATCTCTGTAACCTCCTCCAGCCCCCTACAACCCTCCCTATCTATGTAACCTCCTCCAGCCCCTACAACCCTCCCTATCTCTGTAACCTCCTCCAGCCCCAACAACCCTCCCTATCTCTGTACCCTCCACCAGCCCCTACAACCCTCCCAATCTCTGTAACCTCCTCCAGCCCCTACAACCCTCCCTATCTCTGTAACCTCCTCCAGCCCCCTACAACCCTCACTATCTCTGTAACCTCCTCCAGCCCCTACAACCCTCCCTATCTCTGTAAACTCCTCCAGCCCGGACCATCATCCTTATCTCTGTAACCTCCTCCAGCCCCTACAATCCCCCCTATCTCTATACCCTCCTCCAGCCCCTACCACCCTCCCTATCACTGTACCCTTCTCCAGCCCCTACAACCCTCACTATCTCTGTAACCTCCTCCAGCCCCTACAACCCTCCCTATCTCTGTAATCTCCTCCAGCCCCTACAACCCTCCCTATCTCTGTAACCTCCTCCAGCCCCTACAACACTCCCTATCTCTTTAACCTCCTCCGGCCCCTACAACCCTCCCTATCTCTGTAACCTCCTCCAGCCCCTACCACCCTCCCTATCTCTTTAACCTCCTCCAGCCCCTACAACCCTCCCTATCTCTGTAACCTCCTCCAGCCCCTACCACCCTCCCTATCTCTGTAACCTCCTCTAGCCCCTACAACCCTCCCTATCTCTGTAACCTCCTCCAGCCCCTACAACCCACCCTATCTCTGTAATCTCCTCCAGCCCCTACAACACTCCCTATCTCTGTAACCTCCTCCAGCCCCCTACAACCCTCCCTACCTCTGTAACATCCTCCAGCCCCTACAACCCTCCCTATCTCTGTAACCTCCTCCAGCCCCTACCACCCTCCTAATCTGTGTAAACTCCTCCAGCCCCTACAACCCTCCCTATCTCTGTAACCGCCTCCAGCCCCTACCACCCTCCCTATCTCTGTAACCTCCTCCAGCCCCCTACAACCCTCCCTATCTCTGTAACCTCCTCCAGCCCCTACAACCCTCCCCATCTCTGTAATCTCCTCCAGCCCCTACAACCCTCCCTATCTCTGTAACCTCCTCCAGCCCCTACAACACTCCCTATCTCTTTAACCTCCTCCGGCCCCTACAACCCTCCCTATCTCTGTAACCTCCTCCAGCCCCTACCACCCTCCCTATCTCTGTAACCTCCTCCAGCCCCTACAACCCTCCCTATCTCTGTAACCTCCTCCAGCCCCTACCACCCTCCCTATCTCTGTAACCGCCTCCAGCACCCTACAACCCTCCCTATCTCTGTAGCATCCTCCAGTCCCTACAACCCTCCCGATCTCTGTAACCTCCACCAGCCCCTACCACCCTCCCTATCTCTGTAACCTCCTCTAGCCCCTACAACCCTCCCTATCTCTGTAACCTCCTCCAGCCCCTACAACCCTCCCTATCTCTGTAACCTCCTCCAGCCCCTACAACACTCCCTATCTCTGTAACCTCCTCCAGCCCCTACAACCCTCCCTATCTCTGCAACCTCCTCCAGCCCCTACCACCCTCCCTATCTCTGTAGCCTCCTCCAGCCCCTACAACCCTCCCTATCTCTGTAACCTCCTCTAGCCCCTACAACCCTCCCTATCTCTGTAACCTCCTCCAGCCCCTACAACCCTCCCTATCTCTGTAACCTCCTCCAGCCCCTACAACACTCCCTATCTCTGTAACCTCCTCCAGCCCCTACAACCCTCCCTATCTCTGTAACCTCCTCCAGCCCCTACAACCCTCCCTATCTCTGTAACCTCCTCCAGCCACTGCCACCCTCCCGAACTCTGTAACCTCCTCCAGCCCCTACTACACTCACTATCTCTGTAACTTCCTCCAACCCCTACAACCCTCCCTATCGCTGTAAACTCCTCCAGCCCCTACAACACTCACTATCTCTGTAACCTCCTCCAGCCCCTACAACTCTCCCTATCTCTGTAATCTCCTCCAGCCCCTAAAGCCCTCCCTATCTCTGTCATCTCCTCCAGCCCCACCACCCTCCCTATCTCTGTAACCTCCTCCAGCCCCTACAACCCTCCCTATCTCTGTAACCTCCTCCAGCCCCTACAACCCTCCCTATCTCTGTAACCTCCTCCAGCCCCTACAACCCTCCCTATCTCTGTAACTTCCTCCAGCCACTGCCACCCTCCCGAACTCTGTAACCTCCTCCAGCCCCTGCTACACTCACTATCTCTGTAACTTCCTCCAACCCCTACAACCCTCCCTATCGCTGTAAACTCCTCCAGCCCCTACAACACTCCCTATCTCTGTATCTTCCTCCAGTGCCTTCAACCCTCCCTATCTCTGCATCTTCCTCCAGCCCCTAGAACCCTCACTATCTCTGTAACCTCCTCCAGCCCCCTACAACCATCCCTATCTCTGTAACCTCCTCCAGCCCCCTACCACCCTCCCTATCTCTGTAACCTCCTCCAGCCCCTACAACCCTCCCTATCTCTGTAACCTCCTCCAGCCCCTACCACCCTCCCTATCTCTGTAACCTCCTCCAGCCCCCTACAACCCTCCCTATCTATGTAACCTCCTCCAGCCCCTACAACCCTCCCTATCTCTGTAACCTCCTCCAGCCCCAACAACCCTCCCTATCTCTGTACCCTCCACCAGCCCCTACAACCCTCCCAATCTCTGTAACCTCCTCCAGCCCCTACAACCCTCCCTATCTCTGTAACCTCCTCCAGCCCCCTACAACCCTCACTATCTCTGTAACCTCCTCCAGCCCCTACAACCCTCCCTATCTCTGTAAACTCCTCCAGCCCGGACCATCATCCTTATCTCTGTAACCTCCTCCAGCCCCTACAATCCCCCCTATCTCTATACCCTCCTCCAGCCCCTACCACCCTCCCTATCACTGTACCCTTCTCCAGCCCCTACAACCCTCACTATCTCTGTAACCTCCTCCAGCCCCTACAACCCTCCCTATCTCTGTAACCTCCTTCAGCCCCTTCAACACTCCCTATCTCTGTAAACTCCTCCAGCCCGGACCATACTCCCTATCTCTGTAACCTCCTCCAGCCCCTACAACCCCCCCTATCTCTATACCCTCCTCCAGCCCCTACAACACTCCCTATCTCTGTATCTTCCTCCAGTCCCTTCAACACTCCCTATCTCTGTAACCTCCTCCAGCCCCTCCAACCCTCCCTATCTCTGTAACCTCCTCCAGCCCCTACCACCCTCCCGAACTCTGCAACCTCCACCAGCCCCTACTATACTCACTAGCTCTGTAACTTCCTCCAACCCCTACAACCCTCCCTATCTCTGTAACCTCCTCCAGCCCCTACAACACTCCCTATCTCTGTAACCTCCTCCAGCCCCTGCAACCCTCCCTATCCTGTAACCTCCTCCAGCCCCCTACAACCCTGCCTATCTCTGTAACCTCCTCCATCCCCGACAACCCTCCATATCTCTGTAACCTCCTCCAGCCCCCGACAACCCTCCCTATCTCTGTAACCTCCTCCAGCTCCTACAACCCTCCATATCTCTGTAACCTCCTTCATCCCCCATCACCCTCCCTATCTCTGTAACCTCCTCCAGCCCCTACACCCCTCCCTATCTCTGTAAACTCCTCCAGCCCCTACAACCCTCCATATCTCTGTAACCTCCTCCAGCCCCCGACAACCCTCCCTATCTCTGTAACCTCCTCCAGCTCCTACAACCCTCCATATCTCTGTAACCTCCTTCATCCCCCATCACCCTCCCTATCTCTGTAACCTCCTCCAGCCCCCTACAACCCTCCCTATCTCTGTAAACTCCTCCAGCCCCTATCACCCTCCCTATCTCTGTAACCTCCTCCAGCCCCTACCACCCTCCCTATCTCTGTAACCTCCTCCAGCCCCTACAACCCTCCCTAGCTCTGTAACCTCCTCCAGCCCCCTACAACCCTCCCAGATCTCTGCGCTCCTCCAATTCCGGCCTCTTGTGAATCCCCCCGATTTCCATCGCTCCACCATTGGCGGCCGTGCCTTCAGCCGCCTGGGCCCCGAGCTCTGGAATTCCCTCCCTAAACCTCTCCGCCTCTCGCTCCTCCTTTAAAACCCCCCTTAAAAACATACATGACATGCCCTAATCTCTCCTTTATGCGGTTCGGAGACGAATTTAGTTTGATAATCGCTCCTGTGAAGCACCTTGGGACGTTTTACTATGCTCGAAATGCTGTGGGAGTAACAGCGTGAGATTAACCTCAAAGTTAACCTAGGAAGGACAGAGGATCAGAGGGACCTTGCTGTGCATGTACATAGATTCCTGAAGGCAGCAGGACAAGGTGGTTAAAAAGGCATATGGGATACTTGCCTTCATTAGCCGAGGCATAGAATATAAGAGCAGGGAGGTTATGATGGAGCTGTACAAAATGCTAGTTAGGCCACAGCTGGAATACTGTGTGCAGTTCTGGTCGCCACACTATAGGAAGGATGTGATTGCATTGGAGAGGGTGCAGAGGAGATTCACCAGGATGTTACCTGGGCTGGAGCGCTTCAGCTATGAAGAGAGACTGGACAGGCTGGGGTTGTTTTCCTGAGAGCAGAGAAGGCGGAGGGGGGACCTGATTGAGGTATACAAAATTATGAGGGGCATAGATAGGGTAGATAGAAAGGAACTTTTTCCCTTAGTAGAGGGGTCAATAACCAGGAGGCATAGTTTCAAGGTAAGGGGCAGGAGGTTTAGAGGGGATTTGAGGAAAAACTTTTTCACCTAGAGGGTGGTTGGAATCTGGGACTCACTGCCTGAAAGGGTGGTAGAGGCAGGAACCCTCACAACATTCAAGAAGCATTTAGATGAGCACTTGAAACACCATAGCATACAAGGCTACGGACCAAGTGCTGGAAAAGGGGATTAGAATAGACAGGGCTTGATGGCCGGCGTGGACACGATGGGCCGAAGGGCCTCTTTCTAAGCTGTATAACTCTATGGCCTAGAAATTGGGTTTTGGCTTAGCCAGGGCTTTAGCGCCGGAAGTTAGTGCCGGCGCTAAGTCCCCTGCGCGCGCCAAAAATTCGGTGGCGTCGCGCCCAAACGGCTGCCGGCGCTACTGAAGGGTCTTTGCGGCGGTACATCGGCGCTAACTGCCGTTTCGCGCCGCAATTCCGGCGCTGCGGCACCCGATGCGGTGCGGCAGGCTGGGGACGTGCAGGCCTCCTCCTCCCGTTAAGGAGGAGCTGCCTGCACCCGGCCGCGGCCCGCGCAAATCAGCTTAAAAATGAGCCCGGCACCTCGGACAAGTGCCGGGCTTGCATCTGTTCCGGGGGGGGGGGGGGGGGGGAGAAGTCCGGGGAGGGAGCTGCGGGCAGGCGGCCGGCGGGAAAGTGGCCGGCCGCCGCGGGGCCTTTAATGCGCCGGCGCAAACTGAAGTAAGGCACCTCTGCCAGAACGTTGCTTGCGGCTGCCACGGGCGAGGCGGCCGCAACTCAATTTCGGAGTTCGGGCGGGTTACCACGGCAACCGGGACGCTGCGCACACCGATGACGTCATCGGTGCCGGCGCAGCGCTACCGGTGCAACGCCGATTTAGGGCCCCAGGGAATTTTTAAACTGGCCATAACTCTGGCGCTAGTCCCTCTAGCGCCTCAAAAGCGGCGCTAAGGCTAGTGAATTTCTAGGCCTATGACTCGATGACTCAAAGTGCCAAATGGAAAATCGTTCACTTTGGAGCATAGAAACATAGAAACATAGAAGATAGGAGCAGGAGTAGGCCATTCGGCCCCTCGAGCCCGCTCCGCCATTCAATGAGATCATGGCTGATCGCCCAAAATTAGAGTCAAATGTTTCAGGTCTTGATAAAGGGTTTTGACCCGAAACGTTGACTCTAATTTCTCTCCATGGATGTTGCCTGGCCTGCTGAGTTTTTCCAGCATTTTCTGTTGTTAATCCAAATTCAGTACCCTGTCCCTGCTTTCTCCCCATATCCCTTGATCCCTTTAGCCTTAAGAAATATATCCAACTCCTTCTTGAATATATTTAATGAATTGGCCGCTACTGCCTTCTGTGGTAGAGAATTCCACAGGTTCACCACTCTCTGGGTGAAGAAATTCCTCCTCATCTCTGTCCTAAATGGCTTACCCCTTATCCTTAGACTGTGATCCCTGGTTCTGGACTCCCCCGCCATCCGGAACATCCTTCCTGCATCTAGTCTGTCTAGTCCTGTTAGAATTTTATAAGTTTCAATGAGATCCCCTCTCGTTCTTCTAAACTCCAGCAAGTATAAGCCCAATCAACCCAACCTCTCCTCATACGTCATTCCTGCCATCCCAGGTATCAGTCTGGTGAATCTTCGCTGAACTCCTTCCATGGCAAGAACATCCTTCCTCAGATAAGGCGACCAAAACTGCACACAATACTCAAGGTGTGGTCTCACCAAGGCCCTGTACAACTGCAGCAAGACATCCTTGCTCCTGTACTCAAATCCTCTCGCTATGAAGGCCAACACACCATTTGCCTTCTTAACCATCTGCTGCACCTGCATGCTTACCTTCAGCGACTGGTGCACAAGGACACCCAGGTCTCGTTGCACTTCCCCTTTTCCCAATCTATTGCCGCTCAGATAATAATCTGCCTTCCTGTTTTTGCCACCAAACTGGATAACCACACGTTTATCCACATTGTACTGCATCTGCCATGCATCTGCCCAATCACCCAACCTGTCCAAATCATACTGGAGTTTCTCGGCATCCTCCTCACAGCACACACGCCCACCCAGCTTTGTGTTGTCTGCAAACTTGGAGATATTACATCTAGTTCCCTCGTCTAGATCATTTATATATATTGTGAATAGCTGGGGTCCAAGGACCGATCCTTGCGGTACCCCACTAGTCACTGCCTGCCACTCGGAAAAAGACCCGTTTATTCCAACTCTTTGCTTCCTGTCTGCCAACCAGTTCTCTATCCAAGACCGTACCTTATCCCCAATCCCATGTGCTTTAATGTCGCCTTATCTGAGGAAGGATGTTCTTGCCATGGAGGGAGTGCAGCAAAGATTCACTAGACTGATACCTGGGATGGCAGGAATGACGTATGAGGAGAGATTGGGTCGATTGGGCTTATATTCGCTGGAGTTTAGAAGAATGAGAGGGGATCTCATTGAAACTTATAAAATTCTAACAGGACTAGACAGACTAGATGCAGGAAGGATGTTCCCGATGGTCGGGGAGTCCAGAACCAGGGGTCACAGTCTAAGGATAAGGGGTAAACCATTTAGGACAGAGATGAGGAGGAATTTCTTCACCCAGAGAGTGGTGAACCTGTGGAATTCTCTACCACTGAAGGCAGTTGAGACAAAATCATTCAATATATTCAAGAAGGAGTTGGATATATTTCTTAAGGCTAAAGGGATCAAGGGATATGGGGAGAAGGCAGGGACAGGGTACTGAATTTGGATGATCAGCCATGGTCTCATTGAATGGCGGAACAGACTCGAAGGGCCGAATGGCCTACTCCTGCTCCTATCTTCCATGTTTCTATGTTAAGTTTGATTGCAGGTTGCACAGACTGGGCTTGTATTCCCTCGAGCTTAGACGATTAAGGGCTGATCTGATCGAGGTGTTTTAAGATGACGAAAGGGTTTGATAGGGTAGATATCCCAATGGCTCAAAATCCCTTCTATTGAGAGATAAAAGGAGGGAATTCCAGAGCTCGGGACCCAGGCGGCTGAAGGCACGGCCGCCAATGGTGGAGCCATGGAAACTGGGGGGGATGCGCAAGAGGTCAGAATTGGAGGAGTGCAGAGATCTGGGAGGGTCGAAGAGCTGGAGGAGGTTACAGAGATAGGGAGGAAGGCGAGGGCGGAGGCCATGGAGGGATTTGAACAGGAGGATATGAATTGTGGGACTGGAGGAGGTTACAGAGATAGGGAGGGGGCGAGGGCCTTAAAGGGATTTGAACAGGAGGATGAGAATTGTAGGGGCTGGAGGAGGTTACAGAGATAGGGAGGGGGGCGAGGGCCATGGAGGGATTTGAACAGGAGGATGAGAATTGTAGTGGCAGGAGGAGGTTACAGAGATAGGGAGGGGGCGAGGGCCATGGAGGGATTTGAACAGGAGGATGAGAATTGTAGGGGCTGGAGGAGGTTACAGAGATAGGGAGGGGTGAGGGCCATGGAGGGATTTGAACAGGAGAATGAGAATTGTAGGGGCTGGAGGAGGTTACAGAGATAGGGAGGGGTGAGGGCCATGGAGGGATTTGAACAGGAGGATGAGAATTGTGGGGCTGGAGGAGGTTACAGAAATAGGGAGGGGGGCGAGGGTCATGGAGGGATTCGAACAGGAGAAAATGAATTGTAGGGGCTGGAGGAGATTACAGAGATAGGGAGGGGGCGAGGGCCATGGAGGGATTTGAACAGGAGGATGAGAATTGTAGGGACTGGAGGAGGTTACAGAGATAGGGAGGGGGCGAGGGCCATGGAGGGATTTGAACAGGAGGATGAGAATTGTAGGGACTGGAGGAGATTACAGAAATAGGGAGGGGGCGAGAGACATGGAGGGATTTGAACAGGAGGATGAGAATTGTAGGGCTGGAGGAGGTTACAGAAATAGGGAAGGGGGCGAGGGTCATGGAGGGGTTCGAACAGGAGGATGAGAATTGTAGGGGCTGGAGGAGGTTACAGAGATAGGGAGGGGGCGAGGGCCATGGAGGGATTTGAACAGGAGGATGAGAATTGTAGGGACTGGAGGAGGTTACAGAGATAGGGAGGGGGCGAGGGCCATGGAGGGATTTGAACAGGAGGATGAGAATTGTAGAGGCTGGAGGAGGTTACAGAGATAGGGAGGGGGCGAGGGCCATGGAGCGATTTGAACAGGAGGATGAGAATTGTAGGGCTGGAGGAGGTTACAGAGATAGGGAGGGGGCGAGGGCCATGGAGGGATTTGAACAGGAGGATGAGAATTGTAGGGGCTGGAGGAGGTTACAGAGATAGGGAGGGGAGCGAGGGCCATGGAGCGATTTGAACAGGAGGATGAGAATTGTAGGGCTGGAGGAGATTACAGAGATAGAGAGGGGGCGAGGGCCATGGAGGGATTTGAACAGGAGGATGTGAATTGTAGGGGCTGGAGGAGATTACAGAGATAAGAAGGGGGGTGAGGGCCATGGTGGGATTTGAACAGGAGGATGAGAATTGTAGGGACTGGAGGAGATTACAGAGATAGAGAGGGGGCGAGGGCCATGGAGGGATTTGAACAGGAGGATGAGAATTGTAGGGGCTGGAGGAGATTAAAGAGATAGGGAGGGGGCGAGGGCCATGGAGGGATTTGAACAGGAGGATGAGAATTGTAGGGGCTGGAGGAGGTTACAGAGATAGGGAGGGAGCGAGGGCCATGGAGGGATTTGAACAGGTGGATGAGAATTGTAGGGCTGGGGGAGGTTACAGAGATAGGGAGGGGGCGAGGGCCATGGAGGGATTTGAACAGGAGGATGAGAATTGTAGGGGCTGGAGGAGGTTACAGAGATAGGGAGGGGGCGAGGGCCATGGAGGGATTTGAACAGGAGGATGAGAATTGTAGGGCTGGAGGAGGTTACAGAGATAGGGAGGGGCGAGGGCCATGGAGGGATTTGAACAGGAGGATGAGAATTGTAGAGGCTGGAGGAGGTTACAGAGATAGGGAGGGGGCGAGGGCCATGGAGGGATTTGAACAGGAGGATGAGAATTGTAGGGGCTGCAGGAGGTTTCAGAGATAGGGAGGGGGCGAGGGCCATGGAGGGATTTGAAAAGGAGGATGAGAATTGTTGGGGCTGGAGGAGATTACAGAGATAGGGAGGGGGCGAGGGCCATGGAGGGATTTGAACAGGAGGATGAGAATTGTAGGGGCTGGAGGACGTTACAGAGATAGGGAGGGGGCGAGGGCCATGGGGGGATTTGAACAGGGGGATGAGAATTGTAGGGGCTGAAGGAGGTTACAGAGATAGGGAGGGAGGCGAGGGCCATGGAGGGATTTGAACAGAAGGATGAGAATTGTAGGGGCTGCAGGAGGTTACAGAGATAGGGTGGAGGGGAGGGCCACGGAGGGATTTGAAAACAAGGAGGAGAATTTTGAAATCGAGCCTTTGCCGGACCGGGCGCCAATGTAGGTTAGTGAGGGCAGGGAGGGTTTTGGGTGAAGAGGACTCCGTGCGAGTCACGATACGGGCAGCAGAGTGTTGGATGAGCGCCATGTTCATGGAGGATAGAAGATGGGATGCCGGCCAGGAGAGATGTCCCCAGTTTACCAACTCAGTCCTTCGCCTGCCAACTTGGCCCACTTTGATTCAACCGCCAACCCATTGTTCCCCAAACCGAACTCCGGCTCTGAGCCCCAGTGAATGGTGTTGGACACAGAACACGGGCAGGGAGAAGGTTAAACAGAGGTGCCCCTGTGGGTGTTACCTGGTTCCTAGGTCAGTTCCCGAGGGCAATTGATGACGCAATGGCGGCATCATGCCTGGAAGGCCGATCTACAATAGACAACAAGCACTGAGAACGAGGATCAACATCAGCCTTGTCGCAACCACATGTCATTCAATCCCATTGGGACAGAATCGGAAAGGATCCAATAACACGCATTCTACACAAACCCAACGACCCCAAACCCCTTAACATTCACTCCCATTTAACACAATCCCAATGTACTCCACCCCTTCCCATTCACTCCCATTGTACACAATCCCAATGGACCCAATCCCTTCCCATTCACTCCCATTGTACACAATCCCAATGTATCCAAACCCCTTCCCATTCACTCCCATTGTACACAAACCCAACGGCCTCAAACCCGTTCCCTTTCACTCCCATTGTACAGAATCCCAATGGACCCAACATCTTTCCATTCACTCCCATTTTACAAAATCCTAATGCACCCAAAGCCCTTCCCATTCACTCCCATTGTACACAATCCCAATGGACACAAACCCCATCCCATTCACTCCCATTGTACACAATCCCAATGGACCCAACCCCTTCCCATTCACTTTCATTGTACACAATCCCAATGGATCAAACCCCTTCCCATTCACTCCCACTGTACACAATCCCAATGGACCCAACCCCTTCCCATTCACTTTCATTGTACACAATCCCAATGGACCCAACTCCTTCCCATTCACTCCCATTGTACTGAATCCCAATGGACCAAACCCCTTCCCATTCACTCCCATTGTACAGAATCCCAATGCACCAAAGCCGTTCCCATTGACTCCCATTCTACATAATCCCAATGGACCCAACCCCTTCCCATTCACTCCCGTTTTACACAAACCTAATGGACCCAACCCCTTCCCATTCATTCCCATTGTATACAATCCCAAATGACCAAACCCGTTCCCATTCACTCCCATTGCAGACAATCCCAATGGACCAAACCTCTTCCCATTCACTCCAATTGTACACCATCCCAATGGACCCAATTCATTCCCATTCACTCCCATTGTACACAATCCCAATGGACCCAAACCCCTTCCCATTCACTCCCATTGTACACAATCCCAATGGACCAACCCCTTCCCATTCACTCCCATTGTACACAATCCCAATGGACCAACCCCTTCCCATTCACTCCCATTGTACACAATCCCAATGGACCCAACCCCTTCCCATTCACTCCCATTGTACACAATCCCAATGGACCAAACCCCTTCCCATTCACTCCCACTGTACACAATCCCAATGGACCAAACCCCTTCCCAATCACTCCCATTGTACACAATCACAATGGACCTAAACCATTTTCCATTCACGCCCAATGTACACAATCCCAATGGACCCAAACCCTTCCCATTCACCCCATTGTACAGAATCCCAATGGACCCAACCCCTTCCCATTCACTCCCATTGTACAGAATCCCAATGGACCCAACCCCTTCCTATTCACTCCCATTGTACACAATCCCAATGGACCAAACCCCTTCCCATTCACTCCCACGGTACACAATCCCAATGGACCAAACCCCTTCCCATTCACTCCCATTGTACACAATCCCAATGGACCAAACCCCTTCCCATTCACTCCCATTGTACACAATCCCAATGGACCAAACCCCTTCCCATTCACTCCCACTGTACACAATCCCAATGGATCCAACCCATTCCCATTCACTCCCATTGTACAGAATCCCAATGGACCCAACCCCTTCCCACTCACTCCCACAGTAGAAAATCCCAATGGGCCCATCCCCTTCCCATTCACTCCCATTGTACAGAATCTCAACGGACCCAACCCCTTCCCATTCACTCCCATTTTACCGAATCCCAATGGACCAAACCTCTTCCCATTCACTCCCATTGTACACAATCCCAATGGACCCAAACACCTTCCCATTCACTCCCATTGTACACAATCCCAATGAACCCAAACCCTTCCCATTCACTCCCATTGTACAGAATCCCAATGGACCTGACTCCTTCCCATTCACTCCCATTGTACACAATCCCAATGGACCAAACCCCTTCCCATTCACTCCCATTGTACAGAATCCCAATGGACCCAACCCCTTCCTATTCACTCCCATTGTACACAATCCCAATCAACCCAAACACCTTCCCATTCACTCCCATTTTACACAATCCCAATGGACCCAAACCCCTTCCCATTCACTCCCATTGTACACAATCCCAATGGACCCAACCCCTTCCTATTCACTCCCATTCTACACAACCCCAATGGACCAAACCCCTTCCCATTCACTCCCATTGTACACAATCCCAATGGACCCAACCCCTTCCTATTCACTCCCATTGTACACAATCCCAATCAACCCAAACACCTTCCCATTCACTCCCATTTTACACAATCCCAATGGACCCAAACCCCTTCCCATTCACTCCCATTGTACACAATCCCAATGGACCCAACCCCTTCCTATTCACTCCCATTCTACACAACCCCAATGGACCAAACCCCTTCCCATTCACTCCCATTGTACACAATCCCAATGGACCCAACCCCTTCCTATTCACTCCCATTGTACACAATCTCAATGGACCCAAACCTCTTCCCATTCACTCCCATTTTACACAATCCCAATGGACACAACCCCTTCCCATTCACTCCCAGTGTACACAATCTCAATGGACCCAAACCCCTTCCTATTCACTCCCATTCTACACAACCCCAATGGACCCAACTCCTTCCCATTCACCCCCATTGTACACAATCCCAATGGACCCAACCCCTTCCCATTCACTCCCATTCTACACAACCCCAATGGACCCCTTCCCATTCACTCCCATTCTACACAATCGTGCCATGCAAAGTGACATCTTTACCTTGAGTTTCTGGCCCAATAGGGACTGAGCCCTTTGTTTGATCGATTCTGCCCCTTTGGGACTCGCTTTCTTTTCCCTCAGCTTTACGGGCGGCTCCGCTTTTTCGGATGCCTCCGAGTCTGATTGCAGTTGCTGCTTCAGTTTTTGCAGAGGCCGCCAAATGTCCTTCTCCGGTTCCTGTGCTCCTTTCTCCTCCTCTGGTGCTGCAGGAGCCTCCGTATCTCTCTCTGGTGAATCCGGAGGCGCCTTAGTTGTCTTCGGACGGGGTGGCTTGCCCTTCAATGGTTCCTCTTTGGGTGATGTGGGTGAGAGCCTCTTACTCTCCTCCAGTGTAGGTGGAGGCTCCGCACTCTGCTGTATTAGTGATTGATTCACCTTACTCTTCTGCAATATTATTGGAAGCTTATTTTGTCGTGGTGATGGAGGAGTCTTTCTCTCCTTCAGAGGTGATGGAGGAGCCTTTCTCTCCTTCAGAGGTGCTAGAGAAGCCTCCTTCTCCTTCAGAGGTGATGGGGGAGCCTCACTCTTCTTCAGAGGTGACGAAGGAGCCTCCCTCTCCTTCACAGGTGATGGAGGAGCCTTTCTCTCCTTCAGAGGTGCTAGAGAAGCCTCCTTCTCCTTCAGAGGTGATGGGGGAGCCTCACTCTTCTTCAGAGGTGACGAAGGAGCCTCCCTCTCCTTCACAGGTGATGGAGGAGCCTCACTCTTCTTCAGAGGTGATGGAGGAGCCTTGGTCATCTGAAGTGGTGAAAAGGGAGCCATCGTCGCCTCCAGTGTTACGGAGTAATCCATACTGTCCTCTGGTTCAGATGAATGATCCATGCTCCTCGCTAACAATAAAAGAGTTGTTAGAGCACTGGTGGGGCTGATTGGGGGCCAAAATGGAGATAGAAACATAGAAACATAGAAGATAGGAGCAGGAGTAGGCCATTCGGCCCCTCGAGCCTGCTCCGCCATTCAATGAGATCATGGCTGATCATCCAAATTCAGTACCCTGTCCCTGCCTTCTCCCCATATCCCTTGATCCCTTTAGCCTTAAGAAATATATCTAACTCCTTCTTGAATATATTTAATGAATTGGCCTCCACTGCCTTCTGTGGTAGAGAATTCCACAGGTTCGTCACTCTCTGGGTGAAGAAATTCCTCCTCATCTCTGTCCTAAATGGCTTATAGATTATTATCTGAATGGCAATAGATTGGGAAAAGGGGAAGTGCAACGAGATCTGGGTGTCCTTGTGCACCAGTCGCTGAAGGTAAGCATGCAGGTGCAGCAGGCGGTTAAGAAGGCAAATGGTATGTTGGCCTTCGTAGCGAGAGGGTTTGAGTACAGGAACAAGGATGTCTTGCTGCAGTTGTACAGGGCCTTGGTGAGACCACACCTTGAGTATTGTGTGCAGTTTTGGTCGCCTTATCTGAGGAAGGATGTTCTTGCCATGGAAGGAGTTCAGCGAAGGTTCACCAGGCTGATACCTGGGATGGCAGGAATGACGTATGAGGAGAGATTGGGACGATTGGGCTTATACTCACTGGAGTTTAGAAGAATGAGAGGGGATCTCATTGAAACTTATAAAATTCTAACAGGACTGGACAGACTAGATGCAGGAAGGCTGTTCCCGATAGCGGGGAGTCCAGAACCAGGGGTCACAGTCTAAGGATAAGGGAGAAGCCATTTAGGACTGAGATGAGGAGGAATTTCTTCACCCAGAGAGTGGTGAACCGGTGGAATTCTCTACCACAGAAGACAGTTGAGGCCAATTCATTAAATATATTCAAGAAGGAGTTAGATATATTTCTTAAGGCTAAAGGGATCAAGGGATATGGGGAGAAAGCAGGGACAGGGTACTGAATTTGGATGATCAGCCATGATCGCATTGAATGGCGGAGCAGGCTCGAGGGGCCGAATGGCCTACTCCTGCTCCTATCTTCTATGTTTCCACTACCCACCTTCTGCCACTGTGAATAGCTACCCTTTACCCCTACTCTCTGCTTTCTGTCCTGAAGCCAGCCAGCAATCCATTCCGCTACTTGTCCCCTGACTCCGCATTCTCTGACCTTGTTCATCAGTCTATTATGGGGTACCTTATCGAAGTCCTTTTGAAAATCTAGATAAATTACATCTACTACATTACCATTGTCTACTCTCTCTGTTACCTCCTCAAAAAATTTCAGTGAGGTTGGTCAAGCAAGACTTTCCCTTTTGAAATCCAGGCTGACTATTCATTATTATATTTTTGGTTTCTAGATGTTCTCTATTTTCTCCTTTAGTAGGGGTTCCATTATTTTTCCTACCACCGATGTTAAACTGACTGGTCTATAAGACAGTAGAAGACACAGAAAGCATACCAAAAATGGTGGGGAACCAAGGGTCTAATAAGGGTGAGGAACTTAATAATATAAGTAGAGAAAAAGTACAAATCCCCTGGACCTGACGGCCTACATCCTAGGGTTCTAAAAGAGGTGGCTGAAGAGATATTGGATGCATTGGTTTTCATCTTCCAAAATTCCCTAGGTTCTGGAATGGTGCCAGCGAATTGGAAGGTCGCAAATGTAACACCGCTATTCAAGAAAGGAGGGAGAGAGAAAACAGGGAACGACAGGCCAGTTAGCCTGACATCAGTCGTTGGGGAAATGCTGGAATCCATTGTTAAGGAAGTGGCATCAAGTCACTTAGAAAATCATAACATGATTCGGCAGAGTCAACATGGTTTTGTAAAAGGGAAATCATGTTTGACAAATTTATTAGAGTTTTTTGAGGATGTAACTAGCAGGGTAGATAAAGGGGAACCAGTGGAAGTCGAGGGTTGTGGGGAGCGGGCAGGGAAGTGCAGTTGATGCCAAGATCAGATCAGCCATGATCTTATTGAATGGCGGAGCAGGCTCGAGGGGCCAAATGACCGACTCCTGCTCCTACGTCTTATCAGCCTCGTGAACCTTCTCTGAACTGCCTCCAATGAAAGTATATCCTTCCTTAAATAAGGAGACCAAAACTGTACGCAGTACTCAAGGTGCGGTCTCACCAATGCCCTGTACAGTTGTTACAGGGCTTCCCTACTTTTATACTCCAACCCCCTTGCAATAAAGGCCAACGCTCCATTTGCCTTCCTAATCACTTGCTGTACCTGCATGCTCACTTTTTGTGATTCATGTACAAGGACCCCCAGGTCCCTCTGTACCTCAGCATTTTGTAATCTCTCCCCATTTAAACAATAATTTGCTTTTTTATTTTTCCTACCAAAGTGGATAACCTCGCAATTTGCCACATTATACTCCATCTGCCAGATTTTTACCCACTCACTTAGCCTGTCTATATCCCTTTGGAGAGTCTTTGTGTCCTCCACACAATTTGCTTTCCCACCTATCTTTGTATCATCAGCAAATTTGGCTACATTACACTCGGTCCCTTCATCCAAGTCATTAATATAGATTGTAAATAATTGAGGCCCCAGCACTGATCCCTGCGGCACCCACTGGTTACAGTTTGCCAACCGGAAAATAACCCATTTATCCCAACTCTCTGTTTTCTGTTAGTTAGCCAATCCTCTATCCATGCTAATATATTGGCATGGATAGATTGCTAATATATTGGCATGAAGCATGGTGGCATAGTGGTTAGCACTGTTGCCTCACAGCGCCAGAGACCCGGGTTCGAATCCGGCCTCGGGTGGCTGTCTGTGTGGAGTTTGCACATTCTCCCTGTGTTTGCGTGGGTTTCCTCCGGGTGCTCCGGTTTCCTCCCACAGTCCAAAGATGTGCGGGTTAGGTTGATTGGCTGTGATAAATTGACCCTTAGTGTTAGGGGGATTAAATACATGGGGTTACGGGGATCGGGTGGGATATGTGTCGGTGCAGGCTCGATGGGCCGAAATGGCCTCTATCTGCACTGTGGGGTTTCTGTGATTCTGTGATTACCCTCAACCCCATGAGCTCTTATCTTGTGAAGTAACCTTTTATGTGGCACCTAATCGAATGCCTTCTGGAAATCCAAATACACCACATCTACTGGTTCCCCTTTATCCACCCTGCTCATTACATCCTCAAAGAATTCCAGCAAATTTGTCAAACATGATTTCCCTTTCATAAAACCATGCTGGCTCTGCTTGACTATATTATGATTTTCTAAATGTCCTGCTGCCACTTCCTTAATGATGGACTCCAGCATTTTCCCAATGACAGGTGTTAAGCTAACTGGCCTATAGTTGCCTGCTTTCTGTCTCCCTCCCTTCTTAAGTAGGGGTGTTACATTTGCAGTTTTCCAGTCCGCTGGGACCTCTCCTGAGTCCAGGGAATTTTGGTAGATTACAACCAATGCATCCACTATCTCTGTAGCCACCTCTTTTAAGACCCTAGGATGCAGGCCATCGGGTCCAGGGGACTTGTCCACCTTTTGTCCCATTAGTTTGCCTAGAACTTTTTCTCCAGTGATGGTGATTGTTTTAACTTCCTCCCTCCCTATAGCCCCTTGATTATCCATTATTGGGATGCTTTTAGTGTCTTAAACCGTGAAGACCGATACAAAATATTTGTTCGAAATCTCCGCCATTTCCCTGTTTCCCATTATTAATTCCCCAGACTCATCCTCTAGGGCAGTAGCAGCACGGATACAAAACTGGCTAAGGGATAGAAAACATAGATAGAAACATAGAAGATAGGAGCAGGAGTAGGCCATTCGGCCCCTCGAGCTTGCTCCGCCATTTAATGAGATCATGGATGATCATCCAAATTCAGCACCCTGTCCCTGCTTTCTCCCCATACCCCTTAATTCCTTTAGCCTCAAGAAATATATCCAACTCCTTCTTGAATATATTTAATGAATTGGCCTCAACTGCCTTCCGTGGTAGAGAATTCCACAGGTTCACCACTCTCTGGGTGAAGAAATTCCTCCTCATCTCAGTCCTAAATGGCTTACCCCTTATCCTTAGACTGTGATCCCTGGTTCTGGACTCCCCCGCCATCAGGAACATCCTTCCTGCATCTAGTCTGTCTAGTCCTGTTAGAATTTTATAAGTCTCAATGTGGTCCCCACTCATTCTTCTAAACTCCAGCGAGTACAAGCCCAATCGACCCAATCTCTCCTCATACGTCATTCCTGCCATCCCAGGTATCAGTCTGGTGAATCTTGGTGAAAACAGAGAGTTGTGGCGGTTGGCTGTCTCTCGGACTGGAGTGAGGCGTAGAGTGCCGTCCCCCAGGGTTCAGTACCAGGACCGTTGCTGTTTTTTTATGTACATTAACGCCTTGAACTTGGGGGTACGGGGAACAATATCAAAATTTGCAGATGACACGAAACTTGGAGGTGTAGTGAACAGCGAGGGAGTGAGTAACAGACTTCAAGAGGACATATAGACAGGCTGGTGGGATGGGCGGACACGTGGCAGATGGAATTCATCGCAGAGAAGTGCGAGGTGATACATTAGGGTAGGAAGAATGAGGCGAGACCGTACACACTAAATGGTACAATGTTAATGGGATTGAAAGAACAGAGAGAGCTGGGGGGTGCTTGTGGACAAATCTTTGAAGGTGGTGTTATAAATCTCATCATCATGAAGAAACGACTCGTGAAATAACACTGGACAGCCAGCTGGTGGCGCTGTCCAAGGAGTATAAATACTCGGGCGTGGGCCCAGCTTGTCCAGGGACATTTTGTAAGACAAGGAACTGGTGAAGTACAACTAGACCTCCATGTTATGAAACAAGTTGATTAAAGCCTTGCTTTATGCTCGAACCAAGTGCGTAGTGAGCTTTATTATGTCAGAGGGCAGGACAGGTTAACGAAGCAGTTAATAAAACCCATGGAATCCTGGGATTTATAAATAGAGGCATTGAGTACAAAAGGCAGGACGTTATTGCTAAACCAAATAAAACACTGGTTCGGCCCCAGCTGGAGTCTTGTGTCCAATTCTGGGCACCGCACTTCAGGAAGGATGTCAAGTCCTCAGAGAGGGTGCAGAGGAGATTGACCAGAATGGTACCAGGGATGAGGGGCTTCAGTGATGTGGAGAGACTGGAGAAGCTGGGGTTGTTCTTCTTAGAGCAGAGAAGGTTAAGGGGAGATTGACCAGAATGGTACCAGGGATGAGGGACTTCAGTGATGTGGAGAGACTGGAGAAGCTGGGGTTGTTCTTCTTAGAGCAGAGAAGGTTAAGGGGAGATTGACCAGAATGGTACCAGGGATGAGGGACTTCAGTGATGTGGAGAGACTGGAGAAGCTGGGATTGTTCTCCTTAGAGCAGAGAAGGTTAAGGGGAGATTGACCAGAATGGTACCAGGGATGAGGGACTTCAGTGATGTGGAGAGACTGGAGAAGCTGGGGTTGTTCTTCTTAGAGCAGAGAAGGTTAAGAGGAGATTGACCAGAATGGTACCAGGGATGAGGGGCTTCAGTGATGTGGAGAGACTGGAGAAGCTGGGGTTGTTCTTCTTAGAGCAGAGAAGGTTAAGGGGAGATTGACCAGAATGATACCTGGGATGCGGGACTTCAGTTACGTGGAGAGACTGGAGAAGCTGGGATTGTTCTCCTAGAGCAGAGAAGTTTAAGGGAGACATTGACCAGAATGGTACCAGGGATGAGGGTCTTCAGTGATGTGGAGAGACTGGAGAAGCTGGGGTTGTTCTCCTTAGAGCAGGGAAGGTTAAGGGGAGATTGATCAGAATGATACCTGGGATGCGGGACTTCAGTTACGTGGAGAGACTGGAGAAGCTGGGATTGTTCTCCTAGAGCAGAGAAGGTTAAGGGAGAGATTGACCAGAATGGTACCAGGGATGAGGGACTTCAGTGATGTGGAGAGACTGGAGAAGCTGGGGTTGTTCTCCTTAGAGCAGAGAAGGTTAAGGGAGACATTGACCAGAATGGTACCAGGGATGAAGGACTTCAGTTACGTGGATGGACTGGAGAAGCTGGGGTTGTTCTCATAGAATCATAGAAAGCTGCAGCACGGAAGGAGGCCATTTCGGCCCATCGTGTCCACGCCGGACAACAAAGAGCGATCCAGCCTAATCCCACTTCCCAGCTCTTGGTCCGTAGCCCTGCAGGTTACAGCATCCCAAGTGCAAACCCAAGTACTGTTTAAATGTGGTCAGGGTTCCTGCCTCTACCACCCTTTCAGGCAGTGAGTTCCAGACCCCCACCACCCTCTGGGTGAAGAAATTTCCCCTCAAATCCCCTCTAAACCTTCCCCCAATTACTTTAAATCTGTGTCCCCTGGTTTTTGACCCCTCTGCTAAGGGAAATAGGTCCTTTCTATCCACTTTATCTAGGCCCCTCATGATTTTATACACCTCAATAAGGTCTCCCCTCAGCCTCCTCTGTTCCAAGGAAAACAGACCCAGCCTATCCAGTCTTTCCTCATAGCTAAGATTCTCTACTCCCAGCAACATCCTTGTAAATCTCCTCTGTACCCTCTCTAGTGCAATCACATCCTTCCTGTAATGTGGTGACCAGAACTGCACGCAGTACTCTAGCTGAGGCCTAACTAGTGTTTTGTACAGTTGAAGCATAACCCCCCTGCTCTTGTATTCTATGCCACGGCTAATAAAGGCAAGCATTCCCTATGCCTTCTTAACCACCTTATCTACTTGGCCTGATACCTTCAGGGATCTGTGGACATGTACTCCAAGGTCCCTTTGTTCCTCTACACTACTCAGTGTCCTACCATTTAATGTGTATTCCCTTTCCTTGTTAGCCCTCCCCAAATGCATTAATTTACATTTCTCCGGATTGAATTCCATTTGCCACTGTTCTGCCCACCTGACCAATTTATTGATATCTTCCTGCAGTCTACAGCTTCCTTCTTCAGTATCAACCACACAGCCGATTTTAGTATCATCTGCAAACTTCTTAATCATACCCCCTATATTCAAGCCTAGATCGTTGATATATACCACAAAAAGCAAGGGACCCAGTACTGGGCCCTGCGGAACCCCACTGGAAACAGCCTTCCAGTCACAAAAACACCCATCAACCATTACCCTCTGCTTCCTGTCTCCGAGCCAGTTTTGAATCCAACTGGATCCCATGGGCTTTTAACTTTGTGACCAGTCTGCCATGTGGAACCTTATCAAAAGCCTTTCTAAAGTCCATATACACTACATCAAATGCACTACCCTCGTCTACCCTCCTTGTTACCTCCTCAAAGAATTCAATCAAGTTTGTCAGACACGACCTTCCCTTAACAAATCCGTGCTGACTATCCCTGATTAATCCGTGTTGACTATCCCTGATTAATCCGTGTCTTTCTAAATGAAGATTTATCCTGTCCTTCAGAATTCTTTCCAATAATTTTCCCACCACCGAGGTTAGGCTGACTGGCCTGTAATTACTCGGTCTATCCTTTTCTCCCTTTTTAAACAAGGGTACCACATTAGCAGTCCTCCGGCACCACACCTGAAGCCAGAGAGGATTGGAAAATGATGGTCAGGGCCTCTGCTATTTCCTCTTTTGCTTCACTTAACAGCCTGGGTTTGGTTCCATTGGGATTGTGTACAATGGGAGTGAATGGGAAGGAGTTTGTTCCATTGGGATTGTGAACAATTTGAGTTAATGGGCAGCAGTTGACTCTATTAGGATTGTGTACAGTGGGAGTCCTACGGAATGCTTGCCTTTATTAGCCGTGGCATAGAATACAAGAGCAGGGCGGTTATGCTTCAACTGTATAAAACACCAGTTAGGCCTCAGCTAGAGTACTGCGTGCAGTTCTGGTCACCACATTACAGGGCTTAGAGCAGAGAAGGTTAAGGGGAGATTGACCAGAATGGTTCCAGGAATGAGGGACTTCAGTGATGTGGAGAGACTGGAGAAGCTGGGGTTGTTCTCCTTAGAGCAGAGAAGGTTAAGAGGAGATTGACCAGAATGGTTCCAGGAATGAGGGACTTCAGTGATGTGGAGAGACTGGAGAAGCTGGGATTGTTCTCCTTAGAGCAGAGAAGGTTAAGGGGAGATTGACCAGAATGGTACCAGGGATGAGGGACTTCAGTGATGTGGAGAGACTGGAGAAGCTGAGATTGTTCTCCTTGGAGCAGAGAAGGTTAAGGGGAGAGATTGACCAGAATGGGACCAGGGATGAGGGACTTCAGTGATGTGGAGAGACTGGAGAAGCTGGGATTGTTCTCCTTAGAGCAGAGAAGGTTAAGGGGAGATTGACCAGAATGGTACCAGGGATGAGGGACTTCAGTGATGTGGAGAGACTGGAGAAGCTGGGATTGTTCTCCTTGGAGCAGAGAAGGTTAAGGGGAGAGATTGACCAGAATGGTACCAGGGGATGAGGGACTTCAGTGACGTGGAGAGACTGGAGAAGCTGGGATTGTTCTCCTTAGAGCAGAGAAGGTTAAGGGGAGAGATTGACCAGAATGGTACCAGGGATGAGGGACTTCAGTGATGTGGAAAGACTGGAGAAGCTGGGATTGTTCTCCTTAGAGCAGAGAAGGTTAAGAGGAGATTGACCAGAATGGTACCAGGGATGAGGGACTTCAGTGATGTGGAAAGACTGGAGAAGCTGGGGTTGTTCTCCTTAGAGCAGAGAAGGTTAAGGGGAGATTGACCAGAATGGTACCAGGGGATGAGGGACTTCAGTGATGTGGAGAGACTGGAGAAGCTGGGATTGTTCTCCTTGGAGCAGAGAAGGTTAAGAGGAGATTTGATAGAGTTTTGATAGAGTGAATAAGGAGAAACTGTTTCCAATGGCTGAAGGGTCGGTAACCAGAGGACACAGATTTAAGGTGATTGGCCAGAGGGGACATGAGGAAAAACTTGTTTACGCAGCGAGTGGTTAGGATCTGGAATGCGCTGCCTGATAGGGTGCTGGAGGCGGATTCAATCGTAGCCTTCGACAGGGAATTGGATAAATATCTGAAGGAGACAAAATTGCAGGGGTCTGGGGAAAGAGCGGGGGAGTGGGACTAACTAGATTGCTCTTCGAAAGAGCCGGCGCAGACTCGATGGGCCGAAGGGCCTCCATGCATGCTCTGCTATTTTATGATTCAATGACTCTATGATTTTAATGGTAATGGAGGACCTTTGCCCATACCTTCTGTGGGGATATAAGAAACTATCTTCCATGACACCCAGACCTGGATATTGGGGTACGGGTCCCCGCGGGTGCCGACTCTCCCCGGGGTACGGGTCCGCACTGGCACTGACTCTCCCCGGGGTACGGGTCCCCATGGACACCGACTCTCCCCGGGGTACGGGTCCCCACGGGTGCCGACTCTCCCCGGGGTACGGGTCCGCACTGGCACTGACTCTCCCCGGGGTACGGGTCCCCATGGGCACCGACTCTCCCCGGGGTACGGGTCCACGCGGGCACCGACTCTCCCCGGGGTACGGGACCCCACGGGCGCCGACTCTCCCCGGGGTACGGGTCCACGCGGGCGCCGACTCTCCCCGGGGTACGGGTCCGCACTGGCACTGACTCTCCCCGGGGTACGGGTCCGCACTGGCACTGACTCTCCCCGGGGTACGGGTCCCCATGGGCGGTGACTCTCCCCGGGGTACGGGTCCGCACTGGCTCCGACTCTCCCCGGGGTACGGGTCCCCACGGGCTCCGACTCTCCCCGGGGTACGGGTCCCCGCGGGCACCGACTCTCCCCGGGGTACAGGTCCCCACGGGCACCGACTCTCCCCGGGGTACGGGTCCCCACGGGCGCCGACTCTCCCCGGGGTACGGGTCCCCGCGGGCGCCGACTCTCCCCGGGGTACGGGTCCCCACGGGCACCGACTCTCCACGGGGTACGGGTCCCCACGGGCACCGAGTCTCCCCGGGGTACGGGTCCCCATGAGCACCAACTCTCCCCGGGGTACGGGTCCACAAGGGCGCCGACTCTCCCCGGGGTACGGGTCCACAAGGGCGCCGACTCTCCCCGGGGTACGGGTCCACAAGGGCGCCGACTCTCCCCGGGGTACGGGTCCACAAGGGCGCCGACTCTCCCCGGGGTACGGGTCCACGCGGGCGCCGACTCTCCCCGGGGTACGGGTCCCCGCGGGCGCCGACTCTCCCCGGGGTACGGGTCCCCGCGGGCGCCGACTCTCCCCGGGGTACGGGTCCCCGCGGGCGCCGACTCTCCCCGGGGTACGGGTCCACAAGGGCGCCGACTCTCCCCGGGGTACGGGTCCACGCGGGCGCCGACTCTCCCCGGGGTACGGGTCCACAAGGGCGCCGACTCTCCCCGGGGTACGGGTCTACGCGGGCGCCGACTCTCCCCGGGATACGGGTCCACAAGGGCGCCGACTCTCCCCGGGGTACGGGTCCACGCGGGCGCCGACTCTCCCCGGGGTACGGGTCCACACGGGCACCGACTCTCCCCGGGGTACGGTTCCACGCGGGCGCCGACTCTCCCCGGGGTACGGGTCCCTCTCTCCCCGGGGTACGGGTCACTCTCTCCCCGGGGTACGGGTCTCTCTCTCCCCGGGGTACGGGTCTCTCTCTCCCCGGGGTACGGGTCCCTCTCTCCCCGGGGTACGGGTCTCTCTCTCCCCGGGGTACGGGTCTCTCTCTCCCCGGGGTACGGGTCCCTCTCTCCCCGGGGTACGGGACCCTCTCTCCCCGGGGTACGGTCCCTCTCTCCCCGGGGTACGGTTCCTCTCTCCCCGGGGTACGGGTCTCTCTCTCCCCGGGGTACGGGTCCCTCTCTCTCTCCCCAGGGTACGGGTCCCTCTCTCCCCGGGGTACGGGTCTCTCTCTCCCCGGGGTACGGGTCCCTCTCTCCCCGGGGGACGGGTCCCTCTCTCCCCGGGGTACGGGTCCCTCTCTCTCTCCCCAGGGTACGGGTCCCTCTCTCCCCGGGGTACGGGTCTCTCTCTCCCCGGGGTACGGGTCCGTCTCTCCCCGGGGTACGGGTCTCTCTCTCCCCGGGGTACGGGTCCGTCTCTCCCCGGGGTACGGGTCTCTCTCTCCCCGGGGTACGGGTCTCTCTCTCCCCGGGGTACGGGTCTCTCTCTCCCCGGGGTACGGGTCTCTATCTCCCCGGGGTACGGGTCCCTCTCTCCCCGGGGTACGGGTCTCTCTCTCCCCGGGGTACGGGTCTCTCTCTCCCCGGGGTACGGGTCTCTCTCTCCCCGGGGTACGGGTCTCTCTCTCCCCGGGGTACGGGTCTCTCTCTCCCCGGGGTACGGGTCTCTCTCTCCCCGGGGTACGGATCACTCTCTCCCCGGGGTACGGGTCCCTCTCTCCCCGGGGTACGGGTCCCTCTCTCCCCGGGGTACGGGTCTCTCTCTCCCCGGGGTACGGGTCACTCTCTCCCCGGGGTACGGGTCACTCTCTCCCCGGGGTACGGGTCTCTCTCTAACCCGGGGTACGGGTCCCTCTCTCCCCGGGGTACGGGTCTCTCTCTCCCCGGGGTACGGGTCTCTCTCTCCCCGGGGTACGGGTCCCTCTCTCTCCCCGGGGTACGGGTCCCTCTCTCCCCGGGGTACGGGTCTCTCTCTCCCCGGGGTACGGGTCCCTCTCTCCCCGGGGTACGGGTCTCTCTCTCCCCGGGGTACGGGTCCCTCTCTCCCCGGGGTACGGGTCCCTCTCTCCCCGGGGTACGGGTCCCCCTCTTCTCCCCGGGGTACGGGTCCCTCTCTCCCAGGGGTACGGGTCTCTCTCTCCCCGGGGTACGGGTCTCTCTCTCCCCGGGGTACGGGTCTCTCTCTCCCCGGGGTACGGGTCCCTCTCTCCCCGGGGTACGGGTCCCTCTCTCCCCGGGGTACGGGTCCCTCTCTCCCCGGGGTACGGGTCCCTCTCTCTCTCCCCGGGGTACGGGTCTCTCTCTCCCCGGGGTACGGGTCCCTCTCTCTCTCCCCGGGGTACGGGTCCCTCTCTCCCCGGGGTACGGGTCCCTCTCTCCCCGGGGTACGGGTCCCTCTCTCCCCGGGGTACGGGTCCCTCTCTCCCCGGGGTACGGGTCTCTCTCTCCCCGGGGTACGGGTCCCTCTCTCCCCGGGGTACGGGGCCCTCTCTCCCCGGGGTACGGGTCTCTCTCTCCCCGGGGTACGGGTCCCTCTCTCCCCGGGGTACGGGTCTCTCTCTCCCCGGGGTACGGGTCTCTCTCTCCCCGGGGTACGGGTCTCTCTCTCCCCGCGGTACGGGTCTCTCTCTCCCCGGGGTACGGGTCCCTCTCTCCCCGGGGTACGGGTCTCTCTCTCCCCAGGGTACGGGTCCCTCTCTCCCCGGGGTACGGGTCCCTCTCTCCCCGGGGTACGGGTCCCTCTCTCCCCGGGGTACGGGTCCCTCTCTCCCCGGGGTACGGGTCACTCTCTCCCCGGGGTACGGGTCTCTCTCTCCCCGGGGTACGGGTCACTCTCTCCCCGGGGTACGGGTCCCTCTCTCTCACCCCGGGGTACGGGTCCCTCTCTCCCCGGGGTACGGGTCTCTCTCTCCCCGGGGTACGGGTCACTCTCTCCCCGGGGTACGGGTCTCTCTCTCCCCGGGGTACGGGTCTCTCTCTCCCCGGGGTACAGGTCTCTCTCTCCCCGGGGTACGGGTCCCTCTCTCCCCGGGGTACGGGTCCCTCTCTCCCCGGGGTACGGGTCTCTCTCTCCCCGGGGTACGGGTCTCTCTCTCCCCGGGGTACGGGTCCCTCTCTCCCCGGGGTACGGGTCCCTCTCTCCCCGGGGTACGGGTCCCTCTCTCCCCGGGGTACGGGTCTCTCTCTCCCCGGGGTACGGGTCCCTCTCTCTCCCCGGGGTACGGGTCCCTCTCTCCCCGGGGTACGGGTCTCTCTCTCCCCGGGGTACGGGTCTCTCTCTCCCCGGGGTACGGGTCCCTCTCTCCCCGGGGTACGGGTCTCTCTCTCCCCGGGGTACGTGTCTCTCTCTCCCCGGGGTACGGGTCTCTCTCTCCCCGGGGTACGGGTCCCTCTCTCCCCGGGGTACGGGTCTCTCTCTCCCCGGGGTACGGGTCCCTCTCTCCCCGGGGTACGGGTCCCTCTCTCCCCGGGGTACGGGTCTCTCTCTCCCCGGGGTACGGGTCCCTCTCTCCCCGGGGTACGGGTCTCTCTCTCCCCGGGGTACGGGTCTCTCTCTCCCCGGGGTACGGGTCCCTCTCTCTCTCCCCGGGGTACGGGTCCCTCTCTCCCCGGGGTACGGGTCCCTCTCTCCCCGGGGTACGGGTCCCTCTCTCCCCGGGGTACGGGTCTCTCTCTCCCCGGGGTACGGGTCTCTCTCTCCCCGGGGTACGGGTCTCTCTCTCCCCGGGGTACGGGTCTCTCTCTCCCCGGGGTACGGGTCCCTCTCTCCCCGGGGTACGGGTCCCTCTCTCCCCGGGGTACGGGTCCCTCTCTCCCCGGGGTACGGGTCCCTCTCTCCCCGGGGTACGGGTCCCTCTCTCCCCGGGGTACGGGTCCCTCTCTCCCCGGGGTACGGGTCTCTCTCTCCCCGGGGTACGGGTCCCTCTCTCCCCGGGGTACGGGTCACTCTCTCCCCGGGGTACGGGTCCCTCTCTCTCTCCCCAGGGTACGGGTCCCTCTCTCCCCGGGGTACGGGTCTCTCTCTCCCCGGGGTATGGGTCCCTCTCTCCCCGGGGTACGGGTCTCTCTCTCCCCGGGGTACGGGTCCCTCTCTCCCCGGGGTACGGGTCCCTCTCTCCCCGGGGTACGGGTCCCTCTCTCCCCGGGGTACGGGTCCCTCTCTCCCCGGGGTACGGGTCCCTCTCTCCCCGGGGTACGGGTCCCTCTCTCCCCGGGGTACGGGTCCCTCTCTCCCCGGGGTACGGGTCTCTCTCTCCCCGGGGTACGGGTCACTCTCTCCCCGGGGTACGGGTCTCTCTCTCCCCGGGGTACGGGTCTCTCTCTCCCCCGGGTCTCTCTCTCCCCGGGGTACGGGTCTCTCTCTCCCCGGGGTACGGGTCCCTCTCTCCCCGGGGTACGGGTCTCTCTCTCCCCGGGGTACGGGTCACTCTCTCCCCGGGGTACGGGTCCCTCTCTCTCCCCGGGGTACGGGTCTCTCTCTCTCCGGGGTACGGGTCTCTCTCTCCCCGGGGTACGGGTCCCTCTCTCCCCGGGGTACGGGTCTCTCTCTCCTCGGGGTACGGGTCTCTCTCTCCCCAGGGTACGGATCTCTCTCTCCCCGGGGTACGGGTCCCTCTCTCCCCGGGGTACGGGTCTCTCTCTCCCCGGGGTACGGGTCTCTCTCTCCCCGGGGTACGGGTCCCTCTCTCCCCGGGGTACGGGTCTCTCTCTCCCCGGGGTACGGGTCTCTCTCTCCCCGGGGTACGGTCCCTCTCTCCCCGGGGTACGGGGCCCTCTCTCCCCGGGGTACGGTCCCTCTCTCCCCGGGGTACGGGGCCCTCTCTCCCCGGGGTACGGGTCTCTCTCTCCCCGGGGTATGGGGCCCTCTCTCCCCGGGGTACGGTCCCTCTCTCCCCGGGGTACGGGGCCCTCTCTCCCCGGGGTACGGGTCTCTCTCTCCCCGGGGTACGGGTCCCTCTCTCCCCGGGGGACGGGTCCCTCTCTCCCCGGGGTACGGGTCTCTCTCTCCCCGGGGTACGGTCCCTCTCTCCCCGGGGTACGGGGCCCTCTCTCCCCGGGGTACGGGTCTCTCTCTCCCCGGGGTACGGGTCTCTCTCTCCCCGGGGTACGGGTCTCTCTCTCCCCGGGGTACGGGTCTCTCTCTCCCCGGGGTACGGGTCCCTCTCTCCCCAGGGTACGGGTCCCTCTCTCCCCGGGGTACGGGTCTCTCTCTCCCCGGGGTACGGGTCTCTCTCTCCCCAGGGTACGGATCTCTCTCTCCCCGGGGTACGGGTCTCTCTCTCCCCGGGGGACGGGTCTCTCTCTCCCCAGGGTACGGGTCTCTCTCTCCCCGGGGTACGGGTCTCTCTCTCCCCGGGGTACGGGTCCCTCTCTCCCCGGGGTACGGGTCTCTCTCTCCCCGGGGTACGGGTCTCTCTCTCCCCAGGGTACGGATCCCTCTCTCCCCGGGGTACGGGTCCCTCTCTCCCCGGGGTACGTGTCTCTCTCTCCCCGGGGTACGGGTCCCTCTCTCCCCGGGGTACGGGTCTCTCTCTCCCCGGGGTACGGGTCTCTCTCTCCCCGGGGTACGGGTCTCTCTCTCCCCGGGGTACGGGTCACTCTCTCCCCGGGGTACGGGTCCCTCTCTCCCCGGGGTACGGGTCTCTCTCCCCCCGGGGTACGGGTCCCTCTCTCCCCGGGGTACGGGTCCCTCTCTCCCCGGGGTACGGGTCTCTCTCTCCCCAGGGTACGGGTCCCTCTCTCCCCGGGGTACGGGTCCCTCTCTCCCCGGGGTACGGGTCTCTCTCTCCCCGGGGTACGGGTCCCTCTCTCCCCGGGGTACGGGTCTCTCTCTCCCCGGGGTACGGGTCTCTCTCTCCCCGGGGTACGGGTCCCTCTCTCCCCGGGGTACGGGTCTCTCTCTCCCCGGGGTACGGGTCCCTCTCTCCCCGGGGTATGGGTCTCTCTCTCCCCAGGGTACGGATCCCTCTCTCCCCGGGGTACGGGTCCCTCTCTCCCCGGGGTACGTGTCTCTCTCTCCCCGGGGTACGGGTCTCTCTCACCCCGGGGTACGGGTCTCTCTCTCCCCGGGGTACGGGGCCCTCTCTCCCCGGGGTACGGGTCTCTCTCTCCCCGGGGTACGGGTCCCTCTCTCCCCGGGGTACGGATCTCTCTCTCCCCGGGGTACGGGTCTCTCTCTCCCCGGGGTACGGGTCTCTCTCTCCCCGGGGTACGGGTCCCTCTCTCCCCGGGGTATGGGTCTCTCCCTCTCCCCGGGGTACGGGTCTCTCTCTCCCCGGGGTACGGGTCCCTCTCTCCCCGGGGTACGGGTCTCTCTCTCCCCGGGGTACGGGTCCCTCTCTCCCCGGGGTACGGGTCTCTCTCTCCCCGGGGTACGGGTCCCTCTCTCCCCGGGGTACGGGTCCCTCTCTCCCCGGGGTACGGGTCCCTCTCTCCCCGGGGTATGGGTCTCTCTCTCTCCCCGGGGTACGGGTCCCTCTCTCCCCGGGGTACGGGTCTCTCTCTCCCCGGGGTACGGGTCTCTCTCTCCCCGGGGTACGGGTCCCTCTCTCCCCGGGGTACGGGTCTCTCTCTCCCCGGGGTATGTCTCACTCTCTGCCCCGGGGTACGGGTCCCTCTCTCCCCGGGGTACGGGTCTCTCTCTCCCCGGGGTACGGGTCCCTCTCTCCCCGGGGTACGGGTCTCTCTCTCCCCGGGGTACGGGTCCCTCTCTCCCGGGGTACGGGTCTCTCTCTCCCCGGGGTACGGGTCTCTCTCTCCCCGGGGTACGGGTCTCTCTCTCCCCAGGGTACGGGTCTCTCTCTCCCCGGGGTACGGGTCTCTCTCTCCCCGGGGTACGGGTCTCTCTCTCCCCGGGGTACGGGTCCCTCTCTCCCCGGGGTATGGGTCTCTCTCTCTCCCCGGGGTACGGGTCTCTCTCTCCCCGGGGTACGGGTCCCTCTCTCCCCGGGGTACGGGTCACTCTCTCCCCGCGGTACGGGTCTCTCTCTCCCCGGGGTACGGGTCCCTCTCTCCCCGGGGTACGGGTCCCTCTCTCCCCGGGGTACGGGTCCCTCTCTCCCGGGGTACGGGTCTCTCTCTCCCCGGGGTACGGGTCCCTCTCTCCCCGGGGTACGGGTCTCTCTCTCCCCGGGGTACGGGTCTCTCTCTCCCCGGGGTACGGGTCTCTCTCTCCCCGGGGTACGGGTCTCTCTCTCCCCGGGGTACGGGTCTCTCTCTCCCCGGGGTACGGGTCTCTCTCTCCCCGGGGTACGGGTCCCTCTCTCCCCGGGGTACGGGTCTCTCTCTCCCCGGGGTACGGGTCTCTCTCTCCCCGGGGTACGGGTCCCTCTCTCCCCGGGGTACGGGTCTCTCTCTCCCCGGGGTACGGGTCTCTCTCTCCCCGGGGTACGGGTCCCTCTCTCCCCGGGGTGCGGGTCCCTCTCTCCCCGGGGTACGGGTCCCTCTCTCCCCGGGGTACGGGTCTCTCTCTCCCCGGGGTACGGGTCTCTCTCTCCCCGGGGTACGGGTCTCTCTCTCCCCGGGGTACGGGTCACTCTCTCCCCGGGGTACGGGTCCCTCTCTCCCCGGGGTACGGGTCTCTCTCTCCCCGGGGTACAGGTCCCTCTCTCCCCGGGGTACGGGTCTCTCTCTCCCCGGGGTACGGGTCCCTCTCTCCCCGGGGTACGGGTCTCTCTCTCCCCGGGGTACGGGTCTCTCTCTCCCCGGGGTACGGGTCTCTCTCTCCCCGGGGTACGGGTCCCTCTCTCCCCGGGGTCCGGGTCTCTCTCTCCCCGGGGTACGGGTCCCTCTCTCCCCGGGGTACGGGTCTCTCTCTCCCCGGGGTACGGGTCCCTCTCTCCCCGGGGTACGGGTCTCTCTCTCCCCGGGGTACGGGTCCCTCTCTCCCCGGGGTACGGGTCACTCTCTCCCTGGGGTACGGGTCCCTCTCTCCCCGGGGTACGGGTCTCTCTCTCCCCGGGGTACGGGTCTCTCTCTCCCCGGGGTACGGGTCTCTCTCTCTCCCCGGGGTACGGGTCCCTCTCTCCCCGGGGTACGGGTCCCTCTCTCCCCGGGGTACGGGTCTCTCTCTCCCCGGGGTACGGGTCCCTCTCTCCCCGGGGTACGGGTCTCTCTCTCCCCGGGGTACGGATCTCTCTCTCCCCGGGGTACGGGTCCCTCTCTCCCCGGGGTACGGGTCCCTCTCTCCCCGGGGTACGGGTCCCTCTCTCCCCAGGGTACGGGTCCCTCTCTCCCCGGGGTACGGGTCCCTCTCTCCCCGGGGTACGGGTCTCTCTCTCCCCGGGGTACGGGTCCCTCTCTCCCCGGGGTACGGGCCCCTCTCTCCCCGGGGTACGTGTCCCTCTCTCCCCGGGGTACGGGTCCCTCTCTCCCCGGGGTACGGGTCTCTCTCTCCCCGGGGTACGGGTCTCTCTCTCCCCAGGGTACGGGTCTCTCTCTCCCCGGGGTACGGGTCGCTCTCTCCCCGGGGTACGGGTCCATCTCTCCCCGGGGTACGGGTCCCTCTCTCCCCGGGGTACGGGTCCCTCTCTCCCCGGGGTACGGGTCTCTCTCTCCCCGGGGTACGGGTCCCTCTCTCCCCGGGGTACGGGTCTCTCTCTCCCCGGGGTACGGGTCCCTCTCTCCCCGGGGTACGGGTCTCTCTCTCTCCCCGGGGTACGGGTCTCTCTCTCCCCGGGGTATGGGTCTCTCTCTCCCCGGGGTACGGGTCTCTCTCTCCCCGGGGTACGGGTCTCTCTCTCCCCGGGGTACGGGTCTCTCTCTCCCCGGGGTACGGGTCCCTCTCTCCCCGGGGTACGGGTCCCTCTCTCCCCGGGGTACGGGTCTCTCTCTCCTCGGGGTACGGGTCCCTCTCTCCCCGGGGTACGGGTCCCTCTCTCCCCGGGGTACGGGTCCCTCTCTCCCCGGGGTACGGGTCTCTCTCTCCTCGGGGTACGGGTCCCTCTCTCCCCGGGGTACGGGTCCCTCTCTCCCCGGGGTACGGGTCCCTCTCTCCCCGGGGTACGGGTCTCTCTCTCCCCGGGGTACGGGTCTCTCTCTCCCCGGGGTACGGGTCCCTCTCTCCCCGGGGTACGGGTCTCTCTCTCCCCGGGGTACGGGTCTCTCTCTCCCCGGGGTACGGGTCCCTCTCTCCCCGGGGGACGGGTCTCTCTCTCCCCGGGGTACGGGTCCCTCTCTCCCCGGGGTACGGGTCCCTCTCTCCCCGGGGTACGGGTCTCTCTCTCCCCGGGGTACGGGTCCCTCTCTCCCCGGGGTACGGGTCCCTCTCTCCCCGGGGTACGGGTCTCTCTCTCCCCGGGGTACGGGTCTCTCTCTCCCCGGGGTACGGGTCCCTCTCTCCTCGGGGTACGGGTCTCTCTCTCCCCGGGGTACGGGTCTCTCTCTCCCCGGGGTACGGGTCCCTCTCTCTCTCCCCGGGGTACGGGTCTCTCTCTCCCCGGGGTACGGGTCTCTCTCTCCCCGGGGTACGGGTCCCTCTCTCCCCGGGGTACGGGTCTCTCTCTCCCCGGGGTACGGGTCCCTCTCTCCCCGCGGTACGGGTCTCTCTCTCCCCGGGGTACGGGTCCCTCTCTCCCCGGGGTACGGGTCCCTCTCTCCCCGGGGTACGGGTCTCTCTCTCCCCGGGGTACGGGTCTCTCTCTCCCCGGGGTACGGGTCTCTCTCTCCCCGGGGTACGGGTCTCTCTCTCCCCGGGGTACGGGTCTCTCTCTCCCCGGGGTACGGGTCCCTCTCTCCCCGGGGTACGGGTCTCTCTCTCCCCGGGGTACGGGTCTCTCTCTCCCCGGGGTACGGGTCTCTCTCTCCCCGGGGTACGGGTCTCTCTCTCCCCGGGGTACGGGTCCCTCTCTCCCCGGGGTACGGGTCCCTCTCTCCCCGGGGTACGGGTCTCTCTCTCCCCGGGGTACGGGTCCCTCTCTCCCCGGGGTACGGGTCTCTCTCTCCCCGGGGTACGGGTCCCTCTCTCCCCGGGGTACGGGTCTCTCTCTCCCCGGGGTACGGGTCCCTCTCTCCCCGGGGTACGGGTCTCTCTCTCCCCGGGGTACGGGTCTCTCTCTCCCCGGGGTACGGGTCCCTCTCTCCCCGGGGTACGGGTCCCTCTCTCCCCGGGGTACGGGTCTCTCTCTCCCCGGGGTACGGGTCTCTCTCTCCCCGGGGTACGGGTCCCTCTCTCCCCGGGGTACGGGTCTCTCTCTCCCCGGGGTACGGGTCCCTCTCTCCCCGGGGTACGGGTCCCTCTCTCCCCGGGGTACGGGTCCCTCTCTCCCCGGGGTACGGGTCTCTCTCTCCCCGGGGTACGGGTCTCTCTCTCCCCGGGGTACGGGTCTCTCTCTCCCCGGGGTACGGGTCTCTCTCTCCCCGGGGTACGGGTCCCTCTCTCCACGGGGTACGGGTCTCTCTCTCCCCGGGGTACGGGTCCCTCTCTCTCCCCGGGGTACGGGTCCCTCTCTCCCCGGGGTACGGGTCACTCTCTCCCCGGGGTACGGGTCCCTCTCTCCCCGGGGTACGGGTCTCTCTCTCCCCGGGGTACGGGTCCCTCTCTCCCCGGGGTACGGGTCCCTCTCTCCCCGGGGTACGGGTCTCTCTCTCCCCGGGGTACGGGTCTCTCTCTCCCCGGGGCACGGGTCTCTCTCTCCCCGGGGGACGGGTCTCTCTCTCCCCGGGGTACGGGTCCCTCTCTCCCCGGGGTACGGGTCTCTCTCTCCCCGGGGTACGGGTCTCTCTCTCCCCGGGGTACGGGTCCCTCTCTCCCCGGGGTACGGGTCTCTCTCTCCCCGGGGTACGGGTCTCTCTCTCCCCGGGGTACGGGACCCTCTCTCCCCGGGGTACGGGTCTCTCTCTCCCCGGGGTACGGGTCCCTCTCTCCCCGGGGTACGGGTCCCTCTCTCCCCGGGGTACGGGTCCCTCTCTCCCCGGGGTACGGGTCCCTCTCTCCCCGGGGTACGGGTCTCTCTCTCCCCGGGGTACGGGTCCCTCTCTCCCCGGGGTACGGGTCTCTCTCTCCCCGGGGTACGGGTCTCTCTCTCCCCGGGGTACGGGTCTCTCTCTCCCCGGGGTACGGGTCTCTCTCTCCCCGGGGTACGGGTCCCTCTCTCCCCGGGGTACGGGTCCCTCTCTCCCCGGGGTACGGGTCCCTCTCTCCCCAGGGTACGGGTCCCTCTCTCCCCGGGGTACGGGTCTCTCTCTCCCCGGGGTGCGGGTCCCTCTCTCCCCAGGGTACGGGTCTCTCTCTCCCCGGGGTACGGGTCCCTCTCTCCCCGGGGTACGGGTCTCTCTCTCCCCGGGGTACGGGTCTCTCTCTCCCCGGGGTACGGGTCCCTCTCTCCCCGGGGTACGGGTCTCTCTCTCCCCGGGGTACGGGTCTCTCTCTCCCCGGGGTACGGGTCCCTCTCTCCCCGGGGTACGGGTCTCTCTCTCCCCGGGGTACGGGTCCCTCTCTCCCCGGGGTACGGGTCTCTCTCTCCCCGGGGTACGGGTCCCTCTCTCACCGGGGTACGGGTCCCTCTCTCTCTCCCCGGGGTACGGGTCCCTCTCTCCCCGGGGTACGGATCTCTCTCTCCCCGGGGTACGGGTCCCTCTCTCCCCGGGGTACGGGTCTCTCTCTCCCCGGGGTACGGGTCTCTCTCTCCCCGGGGTACGGGTCTCTCTCTCCCCGGGGTACGGGTCTCTCTCTCCCCGGGGTACGGGTCACTCTCTCCCCGGGGTACGGGTCTCTCTCTCCCCGGGGTACGGGTCCCTCTCTCCCCGGGGTACGGGTCCCTCTCTCTCTCCCCGGGGTACGGGTCCCTCTCTCCCCGGGGTACGGGTCCCTCTCTCCCCGGGGTACGGATCTCTCTCTCCCCGGGGTACGGGTCTCTCTCTCCCCGGGGTACGGTCCCTCTCTCCCCGGGGTCCGGGTCTCTCTCTCCCCGGGGTACGGGTCTCTCTCTCCCCGGGGGACAGGTCTCTCTCTCCCCGGGGTACGGGTCCCTCTCTCCCCGGGGTACGGGTCTCTCTCTCCCCGGGGTACGGGTCTCTCTCTCCCCGGGGTACGGTCCCTCTCTCCCCGGGGTACGGGTCTCTCTCTCCCCGGGGTACGGGTCCCTCTCTCCCCGGGGTACGGGTCCCTCTCTCCCCGGGGTACGGGTCCCTCTCTCCCCGGGGTACGGGTCTCTCTCTCCCCGGGGTACGG
>NW_028225179.1:37504234-37509234 GCF_052327205.1 Somniosus microcephalus | reverse complement strand
ACAGAGAAAAGCTCCCTCTAAACTGTCCCCAACAAACACTCCCAGGGTAGATACAGCACGGGTTAGATACAGAGTAAAGCTCCCTCTACACTGTCCCATCAAACACTCCCAGGGCAGATACAGCACGGGTTGGATACAGAGTAAAGCTCCCTCTACACTGTCCCATCAAACACTCCCAGGACAGATACAGCACGGGGTTAGATACAGAGTAAAGCTCCCTCTACACTGTCCCATCAAACACTCCCAGGGCAGGTACAGCACAGGTTAGATACAGAGTAAAGCTCCCTCTACACTGTCTCATCAAACACTCCCAGGGAAGGTACAGCACGGGTTAGATACAGAGTAAAGCTCCCTCTACACTGTCTCATCAAACACTCCCAGGGAAGGTACAGCACGGGTTAGATACAGAGTAAAGCTCCCTCTACACTGTCTCATCAAAATTCCCAGGGCAGGTACAGCACGGATCAGATACAGAGTAAAGCTCCCTCTGCACTGTCCCATCAAACACTCCCAGGGCAGGTACAGCACGGGTTAGATACAGAGTAAAGTTCCCTCTACACTGTCCCATCAAACACTCGCAGGGCAGGTACAGCACGGGTTAGATACAGAGTAAAGCTCCCTCTACACTGTCCCATCACACACTCCCAGGGCAGGTACAGCACGGGTTAGATACAGAGTAAAGCTCCCTCTACACTGTCCCATCAAACACTCCCAGGGCAGGTACAGCACGGGTTAGATACAGAGTAAAGCTCCCTCTACACTGTCCCATCAAACACTCCCAGGGCAGATGCAGCACAGGTTAGATATAAGTTAACGGGATTTAAATCCCAGTGGAGTTTGTTGGCCATGATTTGGCAGATACCTACCCATAGTGGTAGGCGCCAGCAACCACATCGTGTTCATCACGCTCTCTCGGTTCCTTGTTGGCCTCCATGCTAATGGAAATAGTGCCTAGTCTCCGCAGCAGGAAGAAGGCCAGCCCCAGGAGCTGAGGGAGAGACACAGTCAATGTCAAATAAAGCCAGCATGTCCACTGCACTCCAGCCCCAGGAGCTGAGAGAGAGACACAGTCAATGTCAAATAAAGCCAGCATGTCCACTCCACTCCAACCCCAGGAGCTGAGAGAGAGACACAGTCAACGTAAATAAAGCCAGCATGTCCACTCCACTCCAACCCCAGGAACTGAAAGAGAGACACAGTCAATGTCAAATAAAGGCAGCATGTCCACTCCACTCCAACCCCAGGAACTGAAAGAGAGACACAGTCAACGTCAAATAAAGCCAGCATGTCCACTCCACTCCAACCCCAGGAGCTGAGAGAGAGACACAGTCAACGTCAAATAAAGCCAGCATGTCCACTCCACTCCAACCCCAGGAACTGAAAGACAGACACAGTCAACGTCAAATAAAGCCAGCATGTCCACTCCACTCCAACCCCAGGAGCTGAGAGAGAGACACAGTCAATGTCAAATAAAGCCAGCATGTCCACTCCACTCCAACCCCAGGAGCTGAGAGAGAGACACAGTCAACGTCAAATAAAGCCAGCATGTCCACTCCACTCCAACCCCAGGAGCTGAGAGAGAGACACAGTCAACGTCAAATAAAGCCAGCATGTCCACTCCACTCCAACCCCAGGAGCTGAGAGAGAGACACAGTCAATGTCAAATAAAGCCAGCATGTCCACTCCACTCCAACCCCAGGAGCTGAGAGAGAGACACAGTCAACGTCAAATAAAGGCAGCATGTCCACTCCACTCCAACCCCAGGAGCTGAGAGAGAGACACAGTCAACGTCAAATAAAGCCAGCATGTCCACTCCACTCCAACCCCAGGAGCTGAGAGAGAGACACAGTCAACGTCAAATAAAGCCAGCATGTCCACTCCACTCCAACCCCAGGAGCTGAGAGAGAGACACAGTCAACGTCAAATAAAGTCAGCATGTCCACTCCACTCCAACCCCAGGAGCTGAGAGAGAGACACAGTCAACGTCAAATAAAGGCAGCATGTCCACTCCACTCCAACCCCAGGAGCTGAGAGAGAGACACAGTCAACGTCAAATAAAGCCAGCATGTCCACTCCACTCCAACCCCAGGAGCTGAGAGAGAGACACAGTCAACGTCAAATAAAGCCAGCATGTCCACTCCACTCCAACCCCAGGAGCTGAGAGAGAGACACAGTCAACGTCAAATAAAGCCAGCATGTCCACTCCACTCCAACCCCAGGAGCTGAGAGAGAGACACAGTCAACGTCAAATAAAGCCAGCATGTCCACTCCACTCCAACCCCAGGAGCTGAGAGAGAGACACAGTCAACGTCAAATAAAGCCAGCATGTCCACTCCACTCCAACCCCAGGAGCTGAGAGAGGGACACAGTCAACGTCAAATAAAGTCAGCATGTCCACTCCACTCCAACCCCAGGAGCTGAGAGAGAGACACAGTCAACGTCAAATAAAGGCAGCATGTCCACTCCACTCCAACCCCAGGAGCTGAGAGAGAGACACAGTCAACGTCAAATAAAGCCAGCATGTCCACTCCACTCCAACCCCAGGAGCTGAGAGAGAGACACAGTCAACGTCAAATAAAGCCAGCATGTCCACTCCACTCCAACCCCAGGAGCTGAGAGAGAGACACAGTCAACGTCAAATAAAGTCAGCATGTCCACTCCACTCCAACCCCAGGAGCTGAGAGAGAGACACAGTCAACGTCAAATAAAGCAAGCATGTCCACTCCACTCCAACCCCAGGAGCTGAGAGAGAGACACAGTCAACGTCAAATAAAGGCAGCATGTCCACTCCACTCCAACCCCAGGAGCTGAGAGAGAGACACAGTCAACGTCAAATAAAGCCAGCATGTCCACTCCACTCCAACCCCAGGAGCTGAGAGAGAGACACAGTCAACGTCAAATAAAGCCAGCATGTCCACTCCACTCCAACCCCAGGAGCTGAGAGAGAGACACAGTCAACGTCAAATAAAGCCAGCATGTCCACTCCACTCCAACCCCAGGAGCTGAGAGAGACACAGTCAACGTAAAATAAAGCCAGCATGTCCACTCCACTCCAACCCCAGGAGCTGAGAGAGGGACACAATCAACGTCAAATAAAGCCAGCATGTCCACTCCACTCCAACCCCAGGAGCTGAGAGAGAGACACAGTCAACGTCAAATAAAGCCAGCATGTCCACTCCACTCCAACCCCAGGAGCTGAGAGAGAGACACAGTCAACGTCAAATAAAGTCAGCATGTCCACTCCACTCCAACCCCAGGAGCTGAGAGAGAGACACAGTCAACGTCAAATAAAGCCAGCATGTCCACTCCACTCCAACCCCAGGAGCTGAGAGAGACACAGTCAACGTCAAATAAAGCCAGCATGTCCACTCCACTCCAACCCCAGGAACTGAGAGAGAGACACAGTCAACGTCAAATAAAGCCAGCATGTCCACTCCACTCCAACCCCAGGAGCTGAGAGAGAGACACAGTCAACGTCAAATAAAGGCAGCATGTCCACTCCACTCCAACCCCAGGAGCTGAGAGAGAGACACAGTCAACGTCAAGTAAAGCCAGCATGTCCGCTCCACTCCAACCCCAGGAGCTGAGAGAGAGACACAGTCAATGTCAAATAAAGCCAGCATGTCCACTCCACTCCAACCCCAGGAGCTGAGAGAGAGACACAGTCAACGTCAAATAAAGCCAGCATGTCCACTCCACTCCAACCCCAGGAGCTGAGAGAGAGACACAGTCAACGTCAAATAAAGCCAGCATGTCCACTCCACTCCAACCCCAGGAGCTGAGAGAGAGACACAGTCAACGTCAAATAAAGCCAGCATGTCCACTCCACTCCAACCCCAGGAGCTGAGAGAGAGACACAGTCAACATCAAATAAAGCCAGCATCTCCACTCCACTCCAACCCCAGGAGCTGAGAGAGAGACACAGTCAACGTCAAATAAAGCCAGCATGTCCGCTCCACTCCAACCCCAGGAGCTGAGAGAGAGACACATTCAACGTCAAATAAAGCCAGCATGTCCACTCCACTCCAACCCCAGGAGCTGAGAGAGAGACACAGTCAACGTCAAATAAAGCCAACATGTCCACTCCACTCCAACCCCAGGAGCTGAGAGAGAGACACAGTCAACGTCAAATAAAGCCAGCATGTCCACTCCACTCCAACCCCAGGAGCTGAGAGAGAGACACATTCAACGTCAAATAAAGCCAGCATGTCCAATCCACTCCAACCCCAGGAGCTGAGAGAGAGACACAGTCAACGTCAAATAAAGCCAGCATGTCCACTCCACTCCAACCCCAGGAGCTGAGAGAGAGACACAGTCAATGTCAAATAAAGCCAGCATGTCCACTCCACTCCAACCCCAGGAGCTGAGAGAGAGAGGCAGTCAACGGCAAATAAAGCCAGCATGTCCACTCCACTCCAACCCCAGGAGCTGAGAGAGAGACAGTCAACGTCAAATAAAGGCAGCATGTCCACTCCACTCCAACCCCAGGAGCTGAGAGAGAGACACAGTCAACGTCAAATAAAGCCAGCATGTCCACTCCACTCCAACCCCAGGAGCTGAGAGAGAGACACAGTCAATGTCAAATAAAGCCAGCATGTCCACTCCACTCCAACCCCAGGAGCTGAGAGAGAGACACAGTCAATGTCAAATAAAGCCAGCATTTCCACTCCACTCCAACCCCAGGAGCTGAGAGAGAGACACAGTCAATGTCAAATAAAGCTAGCATGTCCACTCCACTCCAACCCCAGGAGCTGAGAGAGAGACACAGTCAATGTCAAATAAAGCCAGCATGTCCACTCCACTCCAACCCCAGGAGCTGAGAGAGAGACACAGTCAATGTCAAATAAAGCCAGCATGTCCACTCCACTCCAACCCCAGGAGCTGAGAGAGAGACACAGTCAACGTCAAATAAAGCCAGCATGTCCACTCCACTCCAACCCCAGGAGCTGAGAGAGAGACACAGTCAATGTCAAATAAAGCCAGCATGTCCACTCCACTCC